>NC_137972.1:70297992-70402992 GCF_963924665.1 Micromys minutus
GTCAAGGAGGGTGGCAGGGGAGACACGGATAGGCCCAGCATGACAACCGTCCTGAAAGTGAGCAAGGACGACGCTCTGTTTGTTTTAATTTTGTGTCTGCTAGGTGGCCCACAAGGGTCCAATTAGCTTGTTACAGATGCTCATGTCGCGTCCATCTCCTTGTCTCTTCCTTCCTCTCCCTCCTTTCTCTGATTTTTTTTTCTCTAGGCAGAATAAACATGTAGCACAGATTGCCTGCCTTCAGGCGTCTGAAGATCAACAATTAGTTTTCTGTGATAGACCCCAGCGAAAGTAGGGAGAACCACTGCAGAATTCCTAATGTTTAGGACCAGGCAAGGAGGGATTGAGATGTCTGGAATATGCCCTGCTGCAGGTTTGGAGTGGCCAAAGGAAAGACATCCTTCCCTGAGTGAGAGCCCACGCTGGACCCTGGCCTTTTTTTTTTTTTTTTTTTTTTTTTTTTTTTTTTTTTTTTTTTTTTTTTTTCCGTTTAATGCTTCTTTTTGGATCTTTATGTAACAAGAGTCTCTTCTGTTGTTAGATATTATGTTTTATTATCTGAAAATCACCTTGTTTTCAGACCATGAACTACGCCCCAATATAACTCCAGACAGGAAATAGGTAATTAAGCAAACAGGATTCTTCCGGACAACCGGTAGATGGTGTCGGGGGCGTGGGTGGGGGACCGGGGGTGGTCTAGGTGGGAAGGGTTGCGGCATAGCTGATGAGATGATGCAGCATCGATGCATCGACTGATGACGAGGCCAGAACACGCCGCGGCCTCCTCCTCAGTCAGTATCTCCGGACGGCGGCATCGATGCAGCGGCATGCCTCCTCCTTTTCTCCATCCTCCTCCTCCTCCTCCTCCTCCTCCTCCTCATCACATCATCATCATCATCATCAGCAGCAGCAGCAGCAGCAGCAGCAGGTGGGACATGAGCAAAGGGGGGCAAAGCTAAAAGAATAAGCAACAGGACTGGGATCCCCCCCCCAATATTCCACTTTCACTTTCAAATGACGGAGTATGATGTTCAAACACTTCAATAATGTCTTTACCAGTTTATGATGCTATCAGGTCACATTTTACAGTAAATAATTTCTGTGATAATTAAGAGACATACGCCAATACTCTGAAGGGCTCTGGCTTGTGTGAAATCTGTTATTCCTTAGATATTTATTTTTGAAAAATTGTTCTCATTTTAAAAATATAGTCAGTACGTTTATTGACAGGATACAAGTCATTCCAACCTGTAGCAGTAATTTTATCGAGGTTTCTGCCTCACTCTATCCTGTTTGGCTCCCAGGTAAATGACTCAGAGACACCAGATTTATTAAGAAGCTGTGAGCGTTAGACTAGGCCGGATCTGAGCTATTCTAACCTAAGTAGGTTTTTAATACCCAGACAAATGTCCCCTTCTGAGTCTTTCCCTGTCCCATGTGTGTCCTCACGGCTAGCTTCTCTTGGCTACATGCTTGTCCCCACAGTCTATTGTAATTCATGGTGACCTCCTTCCTTTTCCTCCCCTTTCTTTCTCCTGGTGGTCACTACCTGATACCCTCCCACTCTCTCCAAAGTTCTCCCTTCCTCTCTCCCCTGCCCAGCCTCAAACTCCAGTTTTTATTACTCATTCAGAAATTATTGGGGAGCATTCATTGTAGCACATTGGCCAATACAATGCCTATGTCCTGGGTGGAACCTTATCTTGGTGTACAGAACTAAGCATCTGGATACAAAGTGCATAAGAGCAACCCCAACACAACCCCAGTATTTTACATTTAACTCCTCAACTGGTTGGCAATTGTGGACATTCGCCAGAAATTAACACCTTAAATTCTATGGCAAATCACTGGATCTTGTTAATTTAGTCTTGGGGCTGACGCCTAGGCTCATTTGGTTAAGTGCTTACGGTTCAAACAGGAGAACATAAATTTGCATCACTAGAACCCATGTGTAAATCAAGGCGTGGCTTTACAATTGATGCCAGTGTGGGGGTAGACAGGCAATCTAAGCAATAGGGTGAACTCAGGGTCTCTGGGTGACCTTGTCTCAGATGAGAAGGTGGAGAAGGAACAACGTCCACATGGCAAGACCTGGCTTCCATGTTTTTGCACAGGCGAGTTCACTGTTCCATGCAGACACAGAGGCACACATACCAAGCATGGTCTTGGTCTTGACGTAGTATCTCCATGACTGTGTCAAACCACACAACTTGCCTGACAGTAAGACAATATCTGGAGCAGCTTCTTAAACTGTGGTAGTGACTCCACACGGGGTTGTGTAACTAGTTGTGTGGGTCATTAAAGTATGACAACAGTAAAAGGCTCCTGAACCTGCAATGGCCAGAGACTGGCTCAGAATTAACACAGTGAACCTGAGATGTCTGTTGACCACTACGGTGTCATGTGACTGATTTCCCGGCAGTGCAGGTACTGGTCATAACAATGTGCACAGTGTGATACAGCATCAAGGACCCCGCCTGAAACACCTCACTTACCTTTATACAGTAAAATTTGCATTGTTTGTGTAACTGTCCTTAAACAGTTTGTGGTCCTTATAGAAAGACACATTATAGCTTCATTGGGGAAAGCATAGATTTTTAATGTTTCCTTACAGTCACATCAATATAAGTTTGTTTTTGCATTTTTAAAATGGCTGCTTGTATAGCTAACACATTTGGTAAGTGCTTGAGGAATGTTACATAAATCTGGGGTTTTAGTGACGATTGAATGTCGAATGTTCTTGAAGCACCTTTAGATGCTGTTCTGCACTATGCATTTGTGTGGAGTGGTGTTTTCAGCTTTTGGCATTGTGAAATCACAACATCATCAGCTTTGAAAAACACTAAAGATGCCCTGGGTCATAATATTGGACATTCATGTGAAGTTCAGCTCTTCTTGAAAAATTAGCAACTATACCCATCTTATTGGGCACATTTGTTTTTGTCTTTAATAGGTGATAAGTTATAACTATATTTTTTCTGATCCATTATTAGTAAATGATTGATTTCCATACCTATTTCTCTCTGGGTCATACAACATTTCTCTAGTGAGTAGAGGTTGTGAGTGGACAATGTTTCAGAATCCTTGGTCTAGAACCCTGGAAAGATACTTACTCCAAATGCTGCATTAGGAGTCCCAAGTTGGGGGCATTCTGAGGCAGTGCTTGCTGCCCATTAGTTGTTAAGTTGTTAAATAATACTCTTGGCACTTCCTTCTTAAGCCACATTTTGAGAAGGTTCTAGGGCAAGGAAAGTTTGTGAATCAGTGGTAGATCACTGTTACCCAAGCCTCAGAACATCCAGGCTGGGCACATCTCCCCCCCCTCTCCTTTCTTTTCTCCTTTCCTTTCTTCCTGTTTTTATGTACTTTTTTGTTGTTTTGTTTCTTTTGTTTTTTTACCAATGTGTACGTATGTGTGCTGTAAGCCTTGTGTTCATAGATGTCAGGGTGTCTGATTCTCTGGAACTACAGTTCCAGATGCTCGTAGGTGCTGGAATTGAACACGGGTCCTCTGTAACAGCAGTAGGTCTTCTTAGCCATGGAGGAATCTGCCCAGCACCAAGTCTGGCAAATTCCTACAAAACCCCATAGCTGTGAAGGACCAGCATGGCCAGGCTTGCTTATCAACTGAAACTGGCTTCTGCCATTGTCCAATTCTTGGCTCTTCCCCATGCATGTTTCTTAATATGCAAAGTTGAGTTTTTCTTTCTAGGAAATCAATCTCTAAGTTGATGATAGAACTCCACTGGAAAACAGGATCTCTTGACAGAAATTTAGTCTAACTTCACTGTAAATAGAATTTCACTCCCCTACCCCCTGTCTTTTGCTGGACCTCATGAGGATCTATAAAGCTGAATGCATGAACAGCTAACAACCCATTCAAACACTACAACTCTGACTGACCACAAAAGCTCTTGCTGTTCATATTGTGAGGCTTTAGTGGTGTCGATGCTGTGGGTTTCAAAAGATGCTCATTTGTCCCCGGGTTATCACGAAGCCCCTGCATCACTGAAAACATTTGTACTGTGGCCATAGACACTGCCCACTTTAAAAACAACCAGACAGCCTGCCCTAGTGACTTGTAAGTTTTCTAGTTTTTCAGACAGTGACACATCTGGTAGGAATGGCATTGGTGGGTGACACTGACCTCATTCTCACACTTGGCTTCTAACCCCTCTGGCTGTGGTCTATGTCCTCTGGACTCTAAGCTGCTAACACAGTGTTGCTGATATAAATTGAATTCTGTATCTATTGTACAGTTAGTTTACAGTAAGCCCAAACAGTGACATTTTATGGCTCATCAGTGTGCAGTTTTAGCTTTTTATGCAAACAGACAATAAGGGCTCTCATCTCCAGTTACGTCTCTGCTAGTAGGAAAGTGGTCTCCTGTTTACAACCTAACGGTTGGGCGCACTTTGTAGCAGCTTTCATTTAGGAGGCAATAGAAGTAGACGATACAGAGTAGCTCAGAAGAAAACCAACAGGCTGAGGCCTCAGTGGCCTGGGTACTCTATGGAGCTCCTAACCTCTGAGGGCTGAGCATTGAACTTCCAGGGTCTTGTTTTTCTCATATACACAAGATGGGATGCAATGATATAGTTTGAACAAATCTACTTATCATAAGCCACAGACCCCCAAAAGAAGAGAGAACATGACTCCTAGGGTGTAAGACAATCCAGTGTGAGGGGTCTTCAGTGTGAAGGAGGGAGGGAGGGACTGTGGCTCATGAACTCTAATCCCCATTATGGAAGGAAGTAAAAAATATAAAGTACTGAGAATATATGTGATTTTTTTTAGCAGGGATGAAATTAATTTTAAATAGCACATGGCTTGTTTATAATGGGAAGAAATGATACATTGCAGTTTACCATCAGTAAACATTACATTTTTAATTTTTATTTTTAAAAGTACCTCTCTCTCTCTCTCTCTCTCTCTCTCTCTCGATCTCTCTCTCTCTCTCTCTCTCTCTGTGTGTGTGTGTGTGTGTGTGAGTGAATGTGTGTGTGCATGTGTGTATGAATTATTAAACTGGGTTACAATGATTTCAAAGGGTCTTTGTGATGGTTTATATATGCTTGGCCTAGGGAGTAACACTGTTGGGAAGTGTGACCTTGCTGGTGTGGGCTTTAATACTTTTGTTCTAGCTGCCTGGGAGCCAGTTCTCTGCTAGCAGCCTTCACTGGAGATGTAGAACTCTTAGCTCCTCCTGTCCCATGCCCACCTGGATGATACTGGACTGAACTTCTCAACCTGTAGGCTAGCCCCAGTAAACTGTTGTGCTTTACAAGACTTGCCTTGGTCATGGTGTCTATTAACAGCAGTAAAACCCAAACTAAGACAGTCCTCAATAGGATTTCAAAGTTTCAAGAGCTTACACAACAGAACGTTTTTCTGTTCAGTTAAGCCAGACTTAATACTACCTGAACTAAACGGACTAAAATGGGTCGGGGGGGTGGGGGGAATCTCAGCTTCGTTCCAAGATGGAGTAGCAAGAGGATCTTACCTTCTTGAAAGATGAAAAGCAAAACCTGTGGCATATTTGAAAAACTCTTCTGAAGAGAATGTATGTCAGACAAGGAAAGGCTGTTGCCACTGAGGTACAGGGATAAAACATGCAGAAAACCTGCATGACATCCCCCACAGGACTTCTGTGAGAGTGGTTCAGCTGTGGCAGCAGGAAGAAGAATCGTGGGTAGAGCTGACTGGCTCCTTACCTGTCAGACTGGCTGAGATGTACAGGAGCGACTAGGCTGCCCTCATATTGAGAAACTAGAAATCAGCACCAGCCTGTGAGGAGATTTTCTGGGCAAGGAAGGACATTTGAAAGGATGGAGTAGTAGAGATGGTGTGTAATAAGGTCCAAAACCTCACAAATCAAAAGAAAACCTAGGAGACTCTGGATTCGATAATGGACATTAGTTCACCCTAAACTGAGGAATGTGCAGGACTCATGTACTATATCATAAACGTAAAACTGGAAAGGATAAAGTAACTTTCTAAGGACTAATACACAAAACAAAACCTAAGAATATTTATGGGAATGGATAAGTGTCTATTTGTCAGCAAATAAAAAACATTAAGCGTGTTATAAAAATATTATTAGATATCAAATGAAGAGGAAAGGGAGCTGCATGGTAAACAATTAACCAATCAAATGAGACTCATACCTGATGCACCTTAAAATCATCACAGAAGACCAAAACACCGTTTCCATGTGTGTAACATAAGTAGATACAGAAATAATATGAAAAAAACCCCAAGTCAAGAATGTAGAAATGAAGGTCACAAGTCCTGAGATGCATTCAAAGAGGATTAATGTCCTAATGACCCAAAACCGTACAGAAGGACAGAACAGTGAATTTGAGCACAGACTAGTGGAAGCCACCTGTAAAGAAACGTTGAGAGGCTATAAAAAAAGAAGAAAAGGGTGAGGGCAGAACCAAGTTAAATGTCCAAAGATATGTAATGGGAATCCTTGGGGTGGTGTGTGGTGGGGAGACAGAAGATGATGATACCAAATATGCTCTAAATTTGATAGAAAAACTATTAAGCAATAGCAAATTCTAACCATAAGAAATGAAGGAAACAAGATGTATGCTTATCAGCTAATTCAAAACCAGAGTCAAAAAGAAAATCTTAACCCCCACGAGAGAAACGAGGGTCATGCTGTATGCAAGGGGCTTGGTTGAGGCTGATATTAGACTCAAATAATGCAAGTGAGAAAATATTTTTGCAGTTCCTGATAGAAAAACTGTCAAGTTAGAATTCGATTTAGTAAAACTATTATTAAATTTGAAAGTGTGTTTTCAGACATAAGAAATCAAAATATGAATTACTCATTAGCAAACATTCCCAGTACATGAGTGTGCGTTTGTCTGTGTGTCTATCTATACCATCTATCTATCCTTTATCATCTATATATCTATGAGTCATATATGAATGTTACTTATCCATATCTATCTATCTATCTATCTACCTATCTATCTATCTATCTATCATATATTTATCAACTTCTATCACATTATATAGTTAGATGTTGGGATGATTGCTGCAGTAAACTAATAGAGATCTCTACCACCTTCCACATGTAAGAACATGTCTGAAGAAAATCAAACTCTAATTTTAGTCCCATTAGAAAAAGACAAGAAGTTCCTTAACTTGTCGAGGGCTTTTGATATAAACTTTCAAGGAAGGTAACATTAAAGGTGGAAGGCTAAGTACCTGATTGTTGCAGACTCACCAGCTATGAGTCTAACACCACCATATTTGTCTTTTGGAGACTGGGCTATTTCACCCAGGATGATTTTCTTTATCTCCATCCATTAACTTGTGAATTTCATGACTTTGCTTTTGTAAGACTTAAGTAATATCCTGTTGTATTAATGTACCACAATTTCTTTTTGTATTTGTTCATCGACAGATGTCAAGGTAGTTTTTAATTTCCAGCTATTTATAAGTAAAGTAGCAATGAGCACGGTTGAGCAAGTGTCTCTGTAATGGGCTGTAGAGTCCTTGTGTCTATGCCCAAGACTGGTACAACTGTATCTTTAAGTAGATCTATTCCCAGATTCCCGAAGAACCACCAAACTGATTTCAATAGTGGCACTACACATTTGCACCCCCTCCAGCAATGAAGGAGTATTCTCCTCATTCCACATCTTTACCAGCATGTGCTGTCTCTCACTTGTGTTGTTGATCTTGTTGGTCTGACTGATTTAAGAAGAAACCTCAAAGTAGTTTGCATTTGTGTTTCCCTGATGGCTAAGGATGTTGAACATTTCATTAAGCATTTCTCAGCCATTTGATTTTCCTCTGTTGAGAATTCTCGGTGCCCAGTGACCTACTTCCTTCAATTAGGTCCCGCCTCCTAAAGTTTCAAAAACATTCCCAAAGAGTGTTACTAGCTGGGGATATTTAATATGCAAGCCAAACAATTGTCTATGTAAGACCATGGAATCTCCAAAAAAACTACTCACAGTAATAAATGAACTTAGTGAGAATATACAGTTAATAGAAATGAAATATAACTGCATTTCTAAAAACAAGCACCAAAATAATGAAAATGGAGACTTCAAAGGAACTTTCTATTAACGCTAACAGAAAAATACAGAACAGCATTGCATTTCTTTTGTTTTCCCATTGCCATGACAAAGTAAATGACAATCAACATGGAAAAATGGGTTTATTTGGCTCATGATTTGGGGTGATTCAGTTTATTATGGTGAGGAATAAAATCATGTTGGAGAAGTATGAGGGGATCTGTGTTCATATTGTTTCCAAAATCATGACTCAGAGAGAGATGCATGTTGGAATTTAGATGTCTTCCTCCTCTTGCAGTATTGGGATGACATTATCCAGGATCTTCAGAGTAGGTCTTCCCTGCTGAAGCAAACTTTTGTGACACACTAACGTATATCTTCTAGCTGATTCCCAATCCAGTCAAACTAACAATGAAATTTAACCATCTTGACCTCAAACCGAATATTACCATTACATATAAAATGCAAACAGCAACCTTTCTAAAATAAAAGGGTGAATATTTGGGGGCTTTGGATTATACAGTATTTTCTTTTAAAAGATCACAAAATACATGTTCCAGAAAGGAAAAGATGTATTGGACATCATAAAAATAAAACAAACAATAACAAAAATAAAGTTCTTTTTTTTAGGTGCCACTGCCAAGACAATAAGAAGATGAGTCACAGGCTGGGGAAGAAAGTCCAAATCTCATAAAAGACTACTATTCAGAATAGCTAAAGGACCTTCAAAATCCAATATGGAACCCAAGAAACATTTAAAAATGAAACATTTATGCAGATTCTTCACCAAAGCAGATATAGGAATGGAAAATAAACCGTTCTAAAGCTTCTCAATGCCATTAATTTTCTTAGAAAATACAAATTGAAAATACAAGATAATATTAAACACAAAATACAGTGAGTACCATTACAACTGGGTACGCCAAGTGTTGGTGAGGATGTGGTGTAATTAGAAGACGCACAGCACATGTTGCTATTTAAAATAGCACTGCAGGGAACAGTTGTGTGGATTCTTGCAGAAGAGAGCAAGGTTGAGAGGAAACATGAAGGGAAGGGGGGGTGAGGTCATGGAGAAGAGGGGTAGCCAAGGGAATATGCTCTTTGAAAGTACATCTGTTCCTTTCTTGCTTCCTGGCCTTTACAGACTCACACTCTCAACTCAAACACATAAATCTAAAAATTCAAAGCTAGCATCTACACACGAGAACAAGCATATGGTGTTTGTCTTTCTGGGCCTGGCCTCCCTTGCTCAGTATAAGATTTTCCAATTCCATTCATTTTAATGCAAATTCCGTAATTTCTCTTTTCTTTATAGTGGGGCAGAATCATGTCATACACATGTACCACATTTTCAAAATCCATTCAGCCACTGATGGCTATCTAGGCTGGCTCTGTTTCCGGGTTATTTTGACTAAATCAGCAATGGAAAGGGATGTACAGGGATCTTTGTCCTAAGACACAGTCTTATAGAAGTGCTTTACCTGCAAGATATGGTTATTTTAGTGCTAGTTCTGAGCAACCCCACACCGATTTCCACAATACATGTACCAGTTTGTCTTTCTTCACAGGCTCATCATCATTACTTGTCATTTGTTTTCTTGATTTAAGTCATTCTGAATGAGATGAGATAGAGTCCCAGAAGTGCATTTAATTTAAATTTCCATCATGATTAAAGATATTGGACACATTTAATAATACTTGTTAGGGAGCCAAAGGGGTACTAGAAGCCTTAAGGAAGACAGGGAGTAGAATATATGGGCTATGAAAGTAAATACTGGTGGTTACAAAGCACCCAGGGAAAGGATGAAAGAGATATGATACACACAAACACACACACACACACACACACACACACACACACACACACACACACACACACATCAAAAAGCTTGAATAGAGGAACTCTGAGTGAATGTGTAACACTGCCCCTAGAAGCCTTAGGTTTCCAAAGGAAAATCAAGTACCTCTGTTGCTTTTGGTTATCATACAGAACTAGATAGAAGACTTCTTACTGCAGACACACACATTTTATCTATGGGACACAGAGAAATCAAGCTGGAACAGAATGGAAATGCCTTCTCTCTTGGCGAGTGCTCACAGTACTAGGTGATACGCAGGCAACTGGGGGATAAAAGTTAAAGGTCTAATCCAGATGTGCTTCCTGCCTTCTAAAATGTTGATCAGCCACTCAGGAAAGGCCCACTGGTGCTATAAAGGCATGACAACCAACTACTTGCCTCTTTTCATTTAAGTCCATTTCATAGGAGGGAATTCTTGCCTTTTACCGTAACCCTCTTCAAAATCCCAGGATTGAGACCATAAGCCCTTGAGTGGGTTCTGCTATTGCCTGCTGTGGTAAATGTACATTTCTTTTCAAAATACTTCATGAATATGTATTTTCTACTCACAGATTACTTCTACCCTCAGTCTTTATCAAAACACATTCTTTTGATAGTGGGTGTTGGTTAACACAAAGATATAACTGGTAAACATGCTAAGTGACTATTTAGTACCCTAAACAAGAAACCTGTATCATCTCCTCAAAGGCCCAGAGAACCTTGTAGAAAAAGGGTCAGAAAGAACTCTCAGGGTTATTGTAATCATGAACTCAAAGATACTGTGGCTACTTGCATAAGTCCCTACAAAACTGGCCCTTTAACAGCCTACCACAGAGGAGATGCTCACGAGGGTCCACATGTCTCTAATGATCCATTGGCAGTTAATAGGTTGTGGGTTAAGATAGAATCATATTCCTTGGTCACATAGTCATGAGTCATTTATCCAAGCTTATATGCTTCTGTCTGTGATTAGTTCAGCAGCACTAACTACATTCAATGGCTTACACACACAGAGCACGAGGCATGGAAAAAGGGGAGGGACTTACTTGGGAAGAATGATTTACAGAGTGAGACTGGGATAAGGCAGAGTCATGTGGAGTGGGGAGTCATCAAAATACATTTTGTAAATCTATTAAATAGGAAAAAACATTATACAGATGCATGAAATAGTTAAATAGAAACTTTGCACACTATAATGCATAAAATTATCAAAATAAACAAACATCTCTGGTTGTCTTGGCTGTCTTTTTCAAGTTATACTTGGTATTTTATTTTCATTTTCTTTTATTGAAAATAGATTCTTTTCTCATACAATATATCCAAACTGTAGTTTTCCCTCCCTCTAATCCCCCATTCTCTCCCCCCTCCCATACCCTCCAACTCTATTTTCTGTCTCTTATTAGAAAAGAATGGGGTATTAAAAGATAACATCAAATGACAAAATAAAATGTAGTGAAATGAATTACTAAACTTGAAGTTGGACATGGCATCCCAACACGAGGAAAAAGATCCAAGGTCAGGCAAAGCATCACAGACACACTCATTCTCACAATCAGGAGTCCTATAAAAATATTAACACACACACACACACACACACACACACAGGACCTGGTACAGAGTCACAAAGGCTCTGTGCTTGTGGCTTCATTCTCTGGGAGATCATTTGCACCTTTCCTTAGCACAGAGGGCCTTGTTTTCCTGGTGTCCTCTTGTCCCTCTGAGGCTTATGGCTTTCTGCCTCCTTTCTTATAGGATTTCCTGAGTTTTCAGGCAAGGGATTTAATGACCTACAATTTATATTCTCTCACCACATAAAGTCCGGGTATGGGACTCTGCATTTGTTTCCATGGGCTGCTGAAGGATAAAGACTGGATAAGGCACTGATAGATAAGTATAGCAGAATATCATTAGGAATCATTTTATTGATTTTGTTTCTTGGCCAGTCATGTTTAGTTTTATTTGAGGTCTCTATCTCTTTTTTTCCTTCCTTCCTTCCTTCCTTCCTTCCTTCCTTCCTTCCTTCCTTCCTTCCTTCCTTACTTCCATCCTTCCCCCCTCCCTCCCACTCTCACTCCCCCCCTTCTCTCATGCATTCTTTCAGTTTGTGTATATGGTGGATTATATTTACTCATCTTTGTATACTGAACCATCCCTGTGTTTCTGAGATAAAGCCTACTTGATCATAGTGGATGATCTTCTTAATGTAGTCTTGGACTCAGTTTACAAGCATTTTATTGAATTGTTATTCTGATATTCATACTTTTATTTATGTGTATCTGTGTACACATTTGTTATATGCATGATTATGCATGCATGCATGTGTGCATGTGTGTGTGTGTGTGTGTGTACAAATGCTCATGTGAAGGCACGGAGTCAACTTGCAGCGTCCTCCTATAGTCCTCCATATCACTGTTTGAGATAGTTTCTCATGGAACTTGGAACTTGTCCTTTCAAGTCAGCAATTGCCCAGCAGGCATTTGTCTGTGTTCTGCACCCTAGTGCTGAATAATAGGCATGCACTACTAGTCCTGCATTTATGTAGGTATTGGATACTCATACTCTGATCCACATGCTTTTGTGTGATCACTTTACCCACAGGGCCTTCTCTACATCCTTAAGGTGAATACTTGAAATTTGTATAACATCATAAACCTTCTTTTAAAGTTCTGACTTATGTTATATTAGTCCATGGCTTTTTTCATTATCTTTATGAAGCTCCTGGGAATTTCATATTATTATTAATTAAACATTTAATAAATCTTTATGTAGCTGCTGGAAGTTTCATGTTTTCTGGATACATAGAGAAAACAAGAAATGTTTTTCCATCGTTTCCCCATTTCCTTTATATAATAGTCTTTGTTAAGGCAGCTGTCCAATTTTGCTGGTTGATGAAGCCATCATCGTTTTGTGAGGCTTGGATTATGTAATTCTAGTTCTTGAGTTTAAGGTTTTCAAGTATTCCAAACACACTCCTTCCAAGAACCTTCTGATTTATGTTTTAATACAGAAGTCATTTTATTGCATGATCTCTGGTAAAAGACATATGTGTATTCTGTGATGAGCTCCTGTGCACATTCTGAATAAAAATTGGCCCATTTGTTGCTCAAGTATTTACAACAGAAAGTTCCACTGAATAACATTCATTCAGTGCAAGAAAATCCCATTGGCACTGGTGTGAATGTGAGTGGCTATTTATATGCTGGAACTAGTACAAGGCTCCCCTTTACTTTTGCAGTGACAGGCCAGGTGGGAACTGGGTCAGCAGTGGAAGAGTTGGTGTTTCACAAATATTCAGACATTTCAAATTTAAGTTGCTAAGAGAATATTTATTAATTCTAATGCATTTGTGGTGCTTTAATGGCCCTGCAAGCTCATGTATCTGAATACTTGGTCTCCCATTGGTGTCACTGTTTGGGAGGTTAGCATATAGAGCCTTGCTTGAGGTAGTGCTGAGCCTTACCTCAGTGGAGACAGGCTTTGACATGGATCCAAGGATATGAATTTAAGTCTTCATAATTGCAGAATAAGTATTTTGCACAATAAACCATCTTTCCAGCTCCTTGGTGTATTTCTTACTGAGCTGTTCTTAAACATCTTATCTTCTAAAATACATTATTGTTATCTGTGATGTTTGTTGAGCTTCTGTAAATACCACCCTACAGTTACCTGGCAACAGCCAGGTATGCTCTGCCTCAGTTACCTGACACTATAAAAGGGAGCTACTCTCTCTCTCTCTCTCTCTCTCTCTCTCTCTCTTGGCCTCTTGGTCTCTTGTCTTCTCCTGCTCTTGCACTCCCCCCTCTTGTCCCTCCTCTCCCCACCTTCCCCCACATGTTCATAACCTGCCTCTGCTTCTGTACTACTCTCTTCCATAAACCCCACCCCACAGTTACCTGGTAACAGCCAGGTATGATCCACCCCAGTTAGCTGGCACTATAAAGGAGACTTGCAGGCCTCCTCCACTCTCTCTTGGTCTTTTGACCTCTTACTCTTTCTTGCTCTATCCCCTTGTCCCTCCTCTTCCCATTACCTCCCCTTCCTCCACATGCTCATGACTGACCTCTGCTTCTTTACTCCTCTTCTCCTTGCTCCCTGCCCCTATTACCCTCCTAACACCCCTCCCCCATGCCCTGAATAAACTCTACTATATCATCATGTGGCTGGTCCCTCAGGGAGAAAAAATTTCCCAGCATGGGTTCCCCAGAGGCACACCCCTTACCCCCATGCCTCGCTGCACCTCCATGGAGGATATAACCCCCTTCATCTTCTTCCTAACATTGGTACTGGAACCTGGGACATCATCTTTTCCCTAACATTCTATAACAACAACAATGTTTCCCCATTTCATATTAGAATTTTAATGTATTTGACTTTAAAATATGAAGTAATTCAGAAGAAAAATGGGGATAGAAATTCCTAATTTGACTTCAGTTGTTAAAAGTGTAGAAGTTCAAAAAGGATCTCAAGACTTCCTGAGAACTCAGGAGAGCAGAACTGTGAGTTGCTCATGGAATGGGAATGAGTTTAGCACGAGAAAGCTGGACCTTGAATGGGTTCCATTGTGAGCACAGGTAACATGCTGATGACTGGAGGGGCTAGGAACCACTCAGCAATTCATCTGGTGGCCACGGGGAGCAGATCTAGGGGTTCAGAGTCTCCCATTAGTGTTAAATTCTTTATATGTCCATTTTCTGCTTTATTGTTATGTTAAAAGTGATTTATTTTTTGATAATTTCATATTTGCATATAGCGTGTTTTTCTCATTCATTAATATCACCTTCTTTTATTTCCTTCCCAATTCCTCTATATTCTTTCAACAAGTCCTCTTCTTTTATGTAATTTCAAAGTGACCCACTGAGGTTAATATGGGTTGCTTATGTGAACATGTTTATGTTGTTTCCTGATCCTGGGATATGTACACATGACTACAACACTAAAGAAACATGAGCACCTGCCTCCAGCATCCATCACCTTCCAATAATTCCTCATTGAGGAGTACCCAACTGCCAGTTTAGTTTTACTACAACAAATGTTAATCATCTATGCTCATAAATGTATATAATCAACAGGATAAACACATGTTGTTAGTTAGATTGAACTGTCATTTTGATGCCATCTATAGACACCTAAAAAGAGAGTCTTAATGAAGAATTATCTAGATCAGGTTGGCCCAAGGGCATGTCTGTAGAGTATTATATTCGTAACTGACTAGGGCAACTGTGGGTGGCACTGTTCCCCAGGCTGGATCCTGACCTGTATAAGAGTGGAGAAAATTAAGTAAGCAGCAAGCAAGCAATAATTCAAGTATTCATATTTTCTCTGTTGTAGATGTGATACTTTAAGTTTCTCTCTTGACCCTGCTTAAATAATGGACTGTAATGTGAGGCTGTATGCTGAATACATCACTTGACCTTCCTTTCCATTAATTTCTAGCAGGGTATTTGTCACAGCAACAGAAATGAAAGCAGCACACTTGGTAATTTGATCCATTATGTCAGCAGATATTTTTTGGAGCACTGTTTAAAGACCTTAAGATGCCACATAAGGATATTTCAGAAGTTCTCATGAGATGTTCTATATCACCTTTTACCATCAGCTCACTTTTGGTTTAGTTTCAACCCTTAGCACAAGTTTCAGTGTGTAACCAACAGAACTTACAGTAAAACAGAGAGTGAAGCTATATCTTTATCATGTGAAATACTGTCAAAGTTACCTGACCCTCTGAGGTTGGTGGTCATCTGAGATCCAAGATGCTGTAGAAACTCGGGGATGGATGCACTGTCCAACACTGGTTAATGTCCATATCCATGCCTCTGAAAAAGACCCTCACATAAATGATGTGAGGGGCAAAGGCTTATTTATTTGATTCATTTTATTTATAGGTCATTATATTGGGGAAGTCATGGCAACAAATGGAGAAGACACAGCAGCAGGAGCAGGAAGCTGGCTGGTCACTTTGCATCAGCATCCAGGAAGGTGACAAAGAACAGGAAGTAGAGGCCAGGGTATAAAGCTTCACAACCCATTTCCAGAGTCATCCTCATTCTACCAAGTCACATTCTAAAGGTCCCATTCCCTTCTGGAACAGCAACCTCAACTGAGGGCCAGAGGTACAAATATATGACCCTAGGAGCAACGTTTCACATTCAAATTACAACTAAATCCTTTATATAACCAACTTATAAAGAGAAAAGATGTAATCATGGGTATAGTTTTAGCGGTTCTAATTTGTGTGTTATTAATATGGAGCCTATTGGGAGGCATCTCATCCTGGCTGATGCATTTGACAAAGCAAAACTGTTACCTCCAATGACCAAGGACCTCTCACTACTTCCATTAGGGTTTCGCCCCTAGAACCTCTACTTCCTCCCAATAGAACTAAGCTGGGGGATAAGTGTTAATATGGACCTTTGGGGACATTCCAGCTCCTCGATACAGTAAGCATCCATTATCAAGTTATGTAAGAACTTATAATCTAAATCCATCTTTCCCAAGCAGGAAAGCAAGGAATGTTGATTTGCAGAAACAATGTCCTAATTACAATGGCAGGCTGTGATCTGAAGCACAAGAAGGGGGTGAAGAAAGCCCATGGTGCCCAGGCTTTCCCAGGTTTAGTGAGACATTACATCAAGACATGTTGAAGTCACAAAGTATGATGTGAAGTGTCTTCTGGGGGCCTCTGGAACTTTTTTTTAGTTTTTTCTCTGTCATTTCTATAACCCATTTTTAGGAATGAATTTTTAACAGGGTCTCACGTAGGCCATATTGACCAAAAATTTGGTATGTAGCCCAGGCTGTCCTCAAACTCAAAATCCTCCCTCCCCCAACCAATTTCTAGGATTATAAGCATGTATATTTTTCCCAGGCACACCAACCCTATTATTATTACTTTCAAACATTTTGCTATTTTTTTTTTTTTCTGGAGTCCAACTTTGGTAGCTCTAATCACTGGTTTGACTGTGTGCAAAATACCAACTCCAAAGTGCTGACACAGAAAATTTAATGATAAGTATAAGGAGCAAGAATGGGCGCTGTACACTAGGGGAGAGGCAGATACCAGTAAATCAATACTGTGGGTGCAACATTAGGAGAAGTTCAGGGTTGAAACTGTGTTATTGTGCCTCTGAGGTGAGGAAGGTCCAGTCAGGATGACTTACACAGAGAGGGGATGCAATCAGGATAAAGGGGAAGTGAGTCACTGGCAGCAGGGTAGAGGTAAGAACAGTGTGTGAGGGCAGAGACAAGGAACAATTTCCTGCAGGTACAGCAGTTGTAGTTGACTGGTGTCTGACATGCAGGACTCTGCAGGACATTTCTGAGGACCTGCAACTGAGTCTATGGAACAGTAGGAAGGAAGATACCAACCACACAGGAAAGTGATCGAGTGGCGTTTAGTTTTGAATAGAATGCATTCAAGGTCATAAGGTAGAAACTGAAGTCACAGCAAAGTATCTGTGTGTGTGTGTGTGTGTGTGTGTGTGTGTGTTTATGTATGTAAATGTGAGTTTGTGTGTGTATCTGTGTGTGAATGTGCAAGTGTGTGTGTGTATAATGTGAGAGTGTGGATTTGTGTCTGTCTGTTTGTGAGTATATGTATGTGTATGTACATGTATGTATATATGTATGTATGTATGTATGTATGTATGTATGTATATAAGTGCATGAATCTGTGTGTATCTGTGTGTATCTCTGTGTGTTAGTGTGGGCATATGTGTGCACAAGTGTGTGCATGAGTGTCTGTATCTGTGTGTGTGCATATATGTATGTGAGTGTGAGTTTGTGTGAGTGTGAAAGTGTCTGAGTGTGTATATGGGTGTGGTATATGTGGTATAATGTGCAAGTACAGGTTTGTGTATGTGTGAATGACTGTGTCTGTGTGTGTAAGAGAGACTGTATGTGTGCATGTATGAGTGTATATTTGTGTATGCTTGTGTGTTTGTAAGAACACATGTGTCTGTATGTTTGTATGTGTGTATCCGTATGCGTGTGTGTGTCTGTGTGTATCTATACGCATAAGTATATGTGTGTCTGTGTAGGTATTTTTGTAGACTTGTTCAGAGATAGAAAGGAAGGACAATGTTAGAGACATTGGAATTTCCCACTAGGAGGGCTAGGCAAGGAAATTTCCAAGAAGATGAATACCAACTGTTGATGTCCGAGGTCTGTGTTTGCAAGTGCTGGTGGTGCAGGAGTCAGGAATAAAGAAATAGCAGAAGTGTCAGATGTTGTCATTTCTGACTCAGGAAGTACAGTGAATATGAATCCTTAGAGTTGTGGAGTACAGAGTAAGGGAGAGAGATGCACACACTCTTCTTTCTCAATGTTAGAACATGGAGCTATAGAGAGGACCAGGCTTAGAGCAGAAAAGAAAGAGATAATGTATTTCTTTCTCTCATTTGCTTGTGTCAGTGCCCCAAGCTGTTCATGGGTGCTAAGTAGGCTTTAACAGACTCAGGTATTTCTGCAATAGGAAAATATTTGGAAGAGTCAACTTGAGAAATGGATAGATAAGTAATTGATTTTGGGCTCCTGGGTATAATACATTTTGTTCATTAAAGATGTGCAAAGCCTCTGGGGTTATGAGAACACCCCTGCTAACTTCTATACAGCCTCACTGACCAACATCTGCAGTCAACTCCATGGGTCCCAGAGCCCTCTGAAGTCCCCCCACTGTTCACATTTTATCCTTTGCAATCTACGCTCAGCTTCTTGAATGGATAATATTCTTTCTAACACCAAGTTAAAATGACTCTGTTTGAAGGGGGCTCCATTTCCATAATGGGCTGAAACCTGCTGGTATTTAACAGCTCAGTGGAAGGTTAAAGGTGCTGAATTTTAATCAAGAGAGTTTTTTCTTTCATTTTTCCATACCACCAGGTGTAATCCTCCTCTGTCTTTCATTTACCAGATATTCACAGTGCCAAGTGGTGCTTAAACTAGTATGTGGTATCGCTCAGATCTGATTGGAATTGTACAATATGGAGTGTTACAGTGTCCCTTGGCTCCTGGTGTCATTCTCAGAATGGAGACACCGAGAGGCCAAATATAGTGTGTTAAAGGTGTAGTTACCCCTGGACTGTGTTCGATTGCGTGATTAGCTTGGATCTGGCTTTAAAAATGGGCTCTAATAGTTCTTGTTAAGTATACATAACACAAGAGCTGAGGTTTTTTCCAGAGGCTTAAGCACGGTGCTGCTCTTTGCTCACACTCACACTCAGCTTTTGTATCAGTGAACAGGAAGTGCCCAAACTTCCACCGGCAAAACACACCTCGAAGGCAACAAAACCTGGTGAGCTTCTCTCAGCCCATTTCCTCATTTCCTCTTCCCTGACCCTAGCTGAGGCCGAATTCCTCCAGATAGCTGTCTTATGATCTGTCTCCAACTTTCGGTCTCTCGTCTTCTCTACAGCTGTGCCTGCATTGCTCTCCACCTAAGGGTCTTTTATTAAGGTCACTCCCTGTCGCTATACCCCATGTTTGATCTCAGTTCTCATCTCAGTTGACCATAAGCACCACTTGCTACACGGCTCGCCTCTCTTTGAAACATCTCTTGCCTTCCTCCACTGTCTAGTTCACTGTCTAGTTCTTCCATCTCTGCTATAGAACATTCTAGATGTTCTACTGACATGTAATAGAAACTTTAGCGAATGGAGAGAAGTAGAAGGAAATAAGGGATTTTGGGAGCCTGAGGTTTCCTGCTCCTCTCTCTAGGAACCTTGAACCCATAAAGTGATGTTCCCATGTTATGAACTCCCTGACATGATGCATCACCATGAACCTAAACCAAGGAACTCAAATATCTGAGAGCCAAAAAGTTACTTTTTCTTTCCCCTCTTTTCTCCTCTTTATTTTCTTCCTTTCTCCTTCTTCCCGCTCTTCCTTTTCCTCTTCCTTCTCTTCTTCCTACTTTTCTTTCTCTTCTTCCTCTTCCTCCTCTTCTTTTTCTTCTTTGTCCTTCTTTTTCTCCTCCTGTTCTCTTCTTTTGCCTTGTTCATCTTACTCCCCATCAGTGGTGTGTGTGTGTGTGTGTGTGTGTGTGTGTGTGTGTGTGTTATATGCATGTGTATGCATCTATGTTTAGGCAAACTTGCCCATATTTGGCATATAGTTGACACTAGACTAAAATTTTTCCACACTGTTTTTTGAAACAGAGCTTCTCCCTAAACCTGGTGCTAGATTAGCATTTGAACTACACTGGCTGTCCAGGGAGCCCCTAGGATCTGACTGTTTCAACCTTTTTCATCATACATTGAGATTGTAAATATACAGCTTTTATGTGGGTGCTGGATTTCTGAACTCAGGTATGCATCCTTGTGAAGCAAGAGCTGGGGCTACTTTCTCCTGAACCATCTCCCTGGTCCCACCAATATTCTTTGAGTCTGTGACCTTAAGGTTATGCTATGCCATTAGATAGTATCTGTGTGTACATAGAGGTAAAACATTGGTTCCAGACTGGGTAGCTTATCTGAACATCACATATTTCTTTATCATGCTAGGAATAGTTGCTCACCTCTTTCTTCAAAAGAACTTGCTCTTCTGCTGCAGGGATTGCTCTAGTTACCAGCTGCAACCTATCAGGATCTGTGACCTTGAATAAGACCTTGTTTTCTAGTTCAAAGCCCAGCCAATGACTAAATGCAGCAGGGAAATTTAGGATTGACCACTTTTTTAAAATTCTATGTATTTGTATTTCTTTTTTTTCCTATTGGATACATTTTATTCCCGGTTTCCCCTGCATACCTCTGTCCTATATCCCCTATTCAATCATCCTTCCCCCTGCTTCTATGAGGTGTTCACTCAACTACTAACCCCTCCCTTTTCCCTGCCCTGACATTCCCCTACACTGGAGCATCTAGCCTTGGCAGGACCAAGGGCTTCTTGTCCTACTGATACCCAACAAGGCCATCGTCTGCTCTATGTGCAGCTGGAGCCTTGGGCCTGTCCATGTGTACCCTTTGGGTAGTGGTTTAGTTTCTTGGGAGCTCTAGTTGGTTGGTATTGCTGTTCTTATGGGGTGGAAAACCTTTTCAACTCCTTCAATTATTTCTCTAAGTCCTCTATTAAGGACCCCATTGTCAGTTCAGTAGTTGGCTGGCTGCAAGCATCTGTCTCCGTATTTGTCATGATCTGGCAGAGCCTCTTAAGAGACAAATATATCAGGCTCCTATCACTATTGTCTGGGTTTGGTGCCTTTATATGGGCTGGATCCCCAGTCGGGAAAGTCTCTGGAGAGTCTTTTCTTCAGTCTCTGCTCCACACTTTGTTTCAGTATTTTTGCCTGTAAATATTTTTGTTCCTCTTTCTAAGATGACTAAAGAGTCCACACTATAGTCATCCTTCTTCTTGATCTTCATGTGGTCTGTGAATTCTATCTTGGATATTCTGAGCTTTTGGGCTAATATGCACTTACTTATCAGTGAGTACATACCATGTGCGTTCTTTTGTGTCTGGGTTACCTCACTCAGGATGATATTTTCTAGATCCATCCATTTGCATAAGAATTTCATGTAGTCATTATTTTTAATAGCTGAGTAGTACTCCATTGTATAAATGTACCACATTTTCTATATCCATTCCTCTGTCGGAGGACATCTGGGTTCTTTCCAGCTTCTGGATATTATACATAGAACTGCTATGAACATAGTGGAGCATGTGTTCTTGTTGTATGTTAGAGCATATTTTGGGTATCTGCCCAGGAGTGTATACCTGGGTCTTCAGGTAGTACTATGTCCAATTTTCTGAAGAACTGCCAGACTGATTTCCAGAGCAGTAGTAACAGCTTGCAATCCCACCAACAGTGGAGGAGTGTTCCTCTTTCTTCACATCCTCGCCAGCATCATCAGATTTCACTACAAAAACCTATATACTCAATAAAAGTGAAAAATCTGGATTAAATGGACAATTTTCTAGACAGATACCAGGTATCAAAGTTTAATTGGGATCAGATAAAACATTTAAACAGTCTCATAATCTCTAAAGAAATAGAAGCAGTCATCAAAAGTCTGTCAAGCAAATAAAGATCTGGACCAGATGGGTTTAGTGCAAAATTCTATCAGACCTTCATAGAAGATTTTGAAAGACCCCCGGGAGGGTATCTTCCGTCTGAAGAGACCCATGCCAAGGAACAGCGAGACCACTCACTTCAGATGCAAGTAGTAAGAGGTTTATTTACACAGGTACCTGGGGGCAGCAAAGTCTCTCGGAGGACTTGCGCGCCGGACAAAGGGGCAGTCCCCTTTTTATAGGGCTTGAGGGGCAGAAGCAAGGTACAGAAGCAGAAGCATAGTTACAGGGAGGTGATTGGTTGATTTAAGTGAAGCCAGGGTGAACTGGGGACAAGCCTCAAGTTCTGGGAAAGAGCGGCCTTGGCCCCTCTTCTGGGACAGGGTATTGTTTTTCGTCCTTGCCTTAACATGTGTGGCAAAATATTTTGTCTCACTCTGGTCCAGGTGGTCAACCGCAGATATCTTGTTTTGACAGGGACTGGGCTGTCCTCTGGCTCACTTCTGTTTCAGTATTTTTCCATCCCTGCCTGTTCTGAGCCTAGCACAAAATGGCGTTACTGCGGCTAAAGCAGAAGGGGGTCTTCCAATTTAACACCAATACTTTCCAAACCATTCTACAAAACAGAAACAGAAGGAACACTACCCGATTCTTTCTATGAAGCCAGGATTACGCTTATACCTAAGTCACATGAAGACCCAACAAAGAAAGAAAACTTTAGACCAATTTCCCTTATTAATATTGATGCAAAAATACTCAATAAAATTCTTGCAAACTAAATCCAAGAAGACATCAAAATGATCATCCATCATGATCAAGTAGGCTTCATCATAGGGATGCGAGAGGATGCTTCAAAATATAGAAATCCATCAATGTAATCCACTATATAAATAAACTCAAAGGAAAAAAAAAAAACCCACATGATCCTCTCACTAGATGCTGAGAAAGCATTTGACAAAATTCAACACCCCTTCACGTTAAAGTCTTGGAAAGATCAGGAATTCAAAGCCCATACCTAAACATAGTAAAAACATTACACAGCAAAAAAGTAGCCAACATCAAACTAAACGAAGAGACACTTGAAGCAATCCCACTAAAATCAGGAAGTAGACAAGGCTGCCTCTCTCTCTACCTCTTCACTATAGTACTGGAAGTCCTAGCCAGAGCAATTAGACAACAAAAGGACTGGCCACTTTTAGCTGATAAAGAGATTCTCTCTAACTATGTTAACTCAGAGGCTCTGGGTCAGGTTAATTAAGACTTGTCAGAACAGCGTGATAATTTGCATTTCCCTGCCAAATCTGACTTCTCCTAGCAACTAAGGATAATGAGTGCATGGATAAATGCTGTGATTCTGTTCTACCTGTGTTCTTAGAACTATGCTGTTTTGGATTATGAGGTAAATTTTGCTTTGAGTCTCATGACTGTTCTTTAACTCTTTGAACTCTGACCTTATTCTTTTTGATTTTTTTTTCTTTTGCCTGCAAAGTACTTGCAAGGATGAAGATGGGTTTGTTCTTTTGAGTGAGTCTATTTTTATTCCCTTGCTACTACTAACCATACTTATTCATACACATGCATGTGAGCACATACATTCCTGGGAACCCCTCTTAGTTTGATACTCAGATAGTTCTTGATAGACTAACTCCTTGCTTGCTATGGATTGTCTTTACAACATGTATAATACAATCTCCACAGAACAGTGCAGTCTCTACAATATGACCTATCTTTAATTCTTCGGTGCTGTCTTGTATCTGAAAATTTTGTATTGGCCTTAGATTTGTTTTTTTTTTTTTTTTTTTTTTTTTTTTTTTTTTTTTTTTTTTTTTTGTATTTTTAAAACCCACCCCCAGGCTCACTTTCTTGGATTAGCATAATTTATTTCATGTTGTTCTACTATAATTACCTCTTTTTGTCAATTTGGTCATGTGACAACGACATAGAACAAACCATTGGTTGAGGTAAACCAGTCATGCATTTTAGAAAATCCAGTCTTGAATTGGTGCATACTCAATGATTGCTCCCATTTAAAAATGTCACTGAGTTGGCTGGAAAGATGGCTCAGTGGCTAAAGTGCTTGGCATGCAAGTGTGAAGACATGAGTTCAAATTCTCAGAACTTACATAAATTCAGACGCAGTAACACACATCTGTAATCACAGAACTTCTACAATGATATAGGAGATGGAGACAGAAGATCTCAGAATCCTTTGGGCCTGGAGTACAGAGTAGTTTTCCCTGCTTCAGCTAAGGTAGAAGACAAGGATCAACACCTGAAGCTAAAGTATGACCTCCAGTGGGGCAATAGGGACTACATATACCAACACTTACATACCAAATCCATACAAAACACACCCATACATGAGCTAAATACATATAACATTTATAAATAAACCAACATCTCACCAGGTGGCGAGTCTGGCTCAGTAGCCCACCACCCTCATCAGCACAAATACTTCTAGAAAACATTCACTTCCTGCTCCAGCATTTGATAGACTTGAGCATTTATACTGAGTACAGTACTGGAGTTGATATTCCTCATTGGTCAATCAGTCATTTGGTAGGAGCCTTTCCCTTGACACAGTACAGTACATATAGGTGAGAACACTGGTCATCTGCATTTCAGAAAAACAGATGACAAAGAAATATTTTGTTTTTGTTAAGGATTTGCAATTTTGTTACCCGAACTGAAAGGGTACATTTTTAAAAAGGCTCTATTAACAACATCATCACAGAAATATCTTCTTAGTACCAAATAATAATTGTATTGTCTGCAGTAAACAAAGTTTTCCCAATGTCTTAGATCTGTTTCTTGTTCCTTTGATAAAATATACTGACAAAAGAAAGTAAAGGGGGAAAAGGTCAATTTAGTTCTCAACTCCAAGTTGCTGTTCATCATTATGGGGGACGAAAAATGGAACGACATTAAAACAGATTAGTGCATCTGTAGTCAGAAGCAGAGAGAGAGCAGGAATATGCATGCCTGCTTGTGCTAAACTCAGTTTCTCTGCTCCTCCGCAGTCAGAAGCCACTGCCTACAGGATAGTGCCACCCACAGTGGGTTATTCTTTTCAGCTCAGTTAACAGGATCAAGAAATAGCCCACAGACATGAACCAACCTGATGTAGATGATCCCTTGCTGAGATTATCTTCCCAGGTAATTTCTCCACTGTTATCAAATTTAAAATTAAAACTAACCATCACATCAAAGGAAGAACTCAAACAGGAGTTTACAAGGAAAGAGATAGGGAGGACATTTGCAGATGTGTGCACATGTCTGTGCGCACTAACACAGAGAAAGAAGGGGGGGGGAGAGGGGGATGGGGGAGCGGAGAGGGAGAGGGAAAGGGAGAACAGAACAGAGATCAAAAGAGACGGATAGAGAATTGCTTTACCTGATCCACAGGGGCCAAGAAGACCCACAATCTTCTTTCAAGTGGTGCTGCTTGAAGACACTGTCACTTATTTATGTCCTGAGTCAGTTTCCTAGAGGATGAAGAAAATTAGCTCTAAAGAGTTCCAGTTTGAGTGTTAGAAAAGATGCATATATTAGTTCATAACAGTTAGAAAAAGAAAATTCAGTCATTTTCACAAAAAGTTTAAATTCTATTAATACTCCCAATAGATTGGATAAAGTCTGAGGTACCCCCATGCTAGGCAGAGAAATCTTAAATAGTGTGATGTGCAATTAGTACCAGCTCAATAATGTGAGTCAATAAGCTTAATTCTGCATGTCAGACAAATCCTGGAAGTAAGAAAACTAAAATATGTGCTTTGGCATTATTGTGTGTGTGTGTGTGTGCGCGTGTTTTTATCTATCACTCAAACATGTACATAATCACATGAGGAGTAACACTTTTGACAGTTACTGTAGTGACAATTCTAAAATTTTGGTTTCTTTAAAAATAAGACTGTGTGTTACAACCCAGATGTGGGGATGTGGGGCTGCTTCATACTGTTCCAGCAGCTGATTATGTTTTGCCTTATGCTCTAGTGGAAGCTTGATTTTGCCAGCTGCAGATAATTTCTGCGATTGTATAATATTTGGAATTCTGTGAACTTTTCAGAGTGTATATACATGCTAGAACCCCAGTAGATAGGTTTGGTGGTTGTTGTTAAGAGGTGGGGGTTGGTGTGGTTAGTAGACATGCTTAAGGAAGAAACATAGGAAAGAAATTAAATTCATGGATATTCTCTCTCTCTCTCTCTCTCTCTCTCTCTCTCTCTCTCTCTCACTCACTCTCTATATTATCCTCTTTCTCTTCTGTCTGTGATAGGGGCTGAATATAGGGAGGGATAAATGACTGGAAAAAAAGCTCACAAAGAAGTAAAGATAGGTTACAAGTTATTTTGTGACTGGTCATATAGCTAGTGAAGTAATGTGATGGTTTGTATGTGCTTGGCCCAAGGAGTGAGACTATTAGAAGGTATGGCATAGTTGGAGTAGGTGTGTCACTCTGGGTGTGGGTTTTAAGACCCTCTTCCCAGCTTCTTAGAAGCCAGTCTTCTAGCTGCCTTCAGAACAAGAAGTGGAGCACTCAGCTCCTCCAGCCCCACATCTGCATGGATGCTGCCATGTTTTTGCCTTGATGATAATGGACTGAACCTCTGAACCTGTAAGCTGTAAGCCAGCCCCAATTTAATGTGGCCCTTGTAAGAGTTGCCTTGGTCATGGTGTCTGTTCACAGCAGTAAAACTCTAACTGAGACACATAGTCACAGTTGTTATCACTACCAATCCCTCTTACTTTTGTCTATAGTAAGCATATCAACTAGTCATAGTTGTTGGTTTGATAGAATGACCTAATACTTCAGAACTGACTTTTCCAGGCCATTGATAATCTTGACTGGATTGTATAGCTCTTCTGTCTATGGTGTTTATTCACAGTGCATGTACTAACATTAGAATTGCTAGATGATCTTCTATATTTCAGACATATTCTTTGTACTTCCAGTGTGTGTGAGCAGTCCAGCTTCCCTTAGGCATCAGGGTTGATTATTCAACCTAGTACAATAATTACCTGCTTTTCCTGTACAGTCAGAAGCATGAAGAGTCAAACATGGCTTGACTTTTGTGTTAACCTTCAGATCATAGGATCATGGATATGTCTCCTGGTAGAAGCATTCCTCCTTTTGGAATTAAGACCTCTCAACTGTAGAGGAAATAGAGTTTTTGTTAGCTGGTTTAAGGTAAAATTGATCAGAATATTCCCATTTCCATACTGCTGTTTTGGACAAGGTTCCTGGGAAAAATAGGTTGGGTGGTGGCTCATAAAACTTCTGAGGACATGGTCCTAGGTGTGCTAGTTACTGCTACCCATATGGCACTGTAACTAAGTCTTCAATGGCTGCTCTAACACTGCATCAAGCAAGTGACTCGGGGGTGGTGTGAAACATGGTAAGGAATCTGCAAGCATGGACCTATCACAGCATTTCTTTTGCTATGATGTGATCTTCGTGATTGAAATAATCCTACATGGAATATGATGATGACAGATCGGGTAGCAAGTTCACAGATGGTAGTTAGGCTAGATGCATTACATGCAAAGACAGGAAATGTCAGCTCAGAGCAACTGTCTATTCTAAGAATAAAATGCTTCTCTCCTGTGATGGAAGCAAATGGTACTGAGTAGGATGCTGCTGCAACCAATACTCAATTTGGGAAGGTAGAGGGGGAACTGGGAATTGGGTAGAGACTGCAAGCATTTTTGAGATGCATGCAAAAAAAAAAATCAAAATGCCACAGAGGTGTTAAAAGGTGATTTTGGCAAACTCTCAGAAAAGTTATAGATGGTTTCAAGAAAACATTACCTTCTTGAAAGCTATAGAGTTAGTTATAAATAAAACATGTGTGGAATTATAGATGGAAAGATTACTGGAAAAGTTTCAGATCGAAGTGAGATATTATAAAACTGGATCAAAGAACTTGGGTGAAATTTTGTTTGATATTTTTGATGGAGGGTAACACAAGCAATTAAATTATAAGACTTGAGGAGACTACTTTTGCAGATGTGGATGATACATGCATATTGGTATGTATGTAACTGGGGATTATGCATGTTGTATGGTTTCTGTGTGACAATCAAAGGATAACCTGTGATGTTGTTCATTACCTTTCACCATGTTTTAAACAGATTTTCTCTTTTGCTGTACACAGCCACATGCACTAGGTCAGCTGCCCTGTAATTTTTAGAAGATGTTCTTGTCTCCTCCTCCCATCTTTCTGCAAGAGCACTAGTCATGGCCATGAAAAGCCAATGCCTACTTTTTACTGCGTTCTGTGGATTCCAACTTAAGGTTTCATGCTTGTAGAGCAAGTGCTTCACCTACTAAATCATCAGCCAAGGAGATGTCTGAACAAACATTGAAGGGTGGTCCCAATGAATATTTATCCTAAAACATAATTGAAAACAGAACACTCAATAAATTCAATTAAAACGTGGAGATTTGAACAACTCTCAGCCTAAATCAGTCTGGTGGTTCCTCAGAAAACTGGACATAGTGCTACCTGAGAACCCAGTTATATCACTCCTGAGCATATACCCAAAAGATGCTCCAACATATAAGAAGGGCACAAGCTCCACTATGTTCATAACAATCTTATTTATAATAGCCAGAAGCTGGAAAGAACCCAGATGTCCTTCAACAGAGGAATAGATACAGAAAATGTGGCACATTTATACAATGGAGTACTACTCAGCTATTAAAAATAATGACTTCATGAAATTCTTAGGTAAATTGATGGACCTAGAAAATATCCTGAGTGAGGTAACCCAGACACAAAAGAACACTCACTGATATAGTAGAGCATGGAGTTGCCTGGCATAAATAGTAGGAGAAGCCCTTGGTCTTGTTAAAGCTAGTTTCCTCAGGATAGGGGAATGCAAGGATGTTGAGGTGGGAGTGGGTGTGTGGGATGAAGAGCATCCTCATAGAAGTAGGGGAAAGAGGGATAGGAGAGGGGAGAACCTGGAAAGGGGATAGCATTTGAAATGTAAATATATAAACTATCAAAAAATGTTGCAAACACTGACAGTGTTCATTTTATGGATCACTTTAAGGGCATCACTGAGCATTCCTGTTAATAAAGCTGTGCTGAGGTCACATGGGAACTCAATGGGCAAAGAGCAGAGGTGGGATTGTATCATAAAACTATTGCTTGTTACAACAGAGAGACAGAAAGACAGAAATAAAGTAAATAGGAACACTGAGACATTTTGTTTTTGACATCTGGTACCCCAAAATAATATGAAGCACCCCTAAGATCATCAGAGCTGTCACAAATACAGACCCAGAAAGTATAGGTTCTGTGCAAGACTACCAAGTGGTGGGAAGGAGATGCTGTCTCACCTCAGTGAAGCTTCAGAAAAACTGACTCAAAATTTTGATTGGTTTAGTATCTGTCACCTTTCACTCCTTGCTATTCACCCCTTTGGGTATGGCATTCTCTAGTCTATGGTTTTTTTCCATCTTTATATTTTGTTTGGTTGCATAAAGTTTGCTAGGGAAGAATTCTGCCTCAGGATTGATCACACCTACATTTTTACACATGCTTGATTTTGTGATATTTAAGGAGTCTTTGGACCTTAAACTTTAGAGTTGATGCTACAGTGACATAGACTTGCAAAGGACATAATAGAAGGTCATGGCTTGGGCAGGGGCAAGAGCAGAGTGCTATTAACTGAACATTTTCCCTCATAAAATGCATATGTTGCTAGTTCTTGGAGGCAGAGACTTTGAAGATAGTCTGGTGTTGGTAGCATCATGGGGGTCAGAGGCTCACAAAGGGATCATAGCAGGATCATGATTACATTATTGGCCATATAAGGAAAAATGTCACTTTATGGAAACCCTTTGGGATGGGGGTTGTTCACCTCTCAATATAAACAACCCATATTGGCTTTTGGAATGGGCACACATATCAGAGATAACAAGTGCCTTGGGTTTTCCTATAGTTGTGTGGTCCTGGCCTCCCTCCAGAACCTGTGAGGTTCTCTTACAACTCTCTTCTTAGGCTTACTGTTTAAACACAGTAGTCTTAAGGGGACAAGTGATAGAGCACTGACCAAAACCACTTTAGGAGACAACATGGTTTATTCCAGCTTGTAGATTGCAGTCTAGCACTAAAATCTAGCTTTAATAAGGTAGTCTTAAAGTGCCCTACATGTAAAAAGCATGGTAAATGTACATCTCCCTAAATTTCTACACCATGCTCAAGCCTGATGAACTGTTTTGTACTTTCCTATTTTTTTTGATCATTTCTCTTTGCAGTGCAGCCTTTCTACGGGGAGTTGTGGGTGGCTCTAATACCTCAGAGAAGTTTAGAACCCAGTGAGATACCACACCGAGATGCTGCAGTTTCAGGGAAAATCCTTCCCTCCTACAGCATTCACCCATCTTTTCCTCTCCCCTTACCTGTCTATTTTAAATAGACCATGGAGTGAAGTGGCTGTGCACTTTAGCAACACCTCCATGCAAATCCTCCCCTGCTGTCTCTTCACCCTGTTTCAGAACGTGAGGAATAAAGTCATTTTCAAATTGCAATCAAACTGTTAACTGTATGCAGAAACAACTAAGCATATTGTGACCCACAATTTTTGTGTTTCTGTTGCCCTGGAACAATATATAGTTGGCCATTTTTCATGAAGACAGAACTTAAACCAGAGACATGTGAAGCATCACCTCATATATCCTCTTCAGCTCAAGTTGCCCCTATCTAATACCCATCCCTTTTCGACCTTCTGTTCTCATGACTGTTTGATTTTTGTGGCATCGATCTACAATTAGTGCATTAGGGTTTCCTTGAAACAGGATTCTCATGAAAATTACATCAGGATGAATTGGGGAAAAAACTGAATAGTGTTTATAATGCTCTGAGTTCCTTTAGTTCTTTGGCCTTTGGTAATCCCTAGTTCCTCTTAAAGAAACTCAATATTTCTTCTATTTGTTGACTTGCACCAACAATGGCCATTCAGAATATAGTAGGGGTGACTGAGTATTCTGTGTTTAGAGCCGGAATCAAAGTAAATATGTCATTTACTTTACTGAGTTGAATATGGGGTCTGGAAAAGTTAATTTCTATGTCTGGTTAGACCGAATCATTTGAACTACATTTGAGGCTTCCACACTTAGAAGCAGTCCAGGTGGCCTGGAGGAATTGTCATATTCAGCACATTCTGCGTCCAAGGAACGTAGCATGTCACCTGGGCATGCTGTGTGGTTGCTTCTATCGGTTTGCAGGGGCACTCCTCATACCCACAGCTGGAGGGAAATGTGTCTTGAAAGACTGCAGTCTTACTTTGTAGCATCTCTTACTGTTCCTTTCTTTTTGATCTAGTGCCTGACAAAGGCTGGATAGACCAAATAGGGTGACACCTTCTATGAGAGACTTCACTAGGCTGATCTCTTACAGAGGGGCAGCTAAGATGAAAGCAGGGACATCAAAGAATAGAAACCAGTGTGGGCTTAATGATCTTGTGGCAGGGCTGGTGTATTAGAAGATGCCACACACTTGGAATTTTGGGGCGCTGTGAATCTGTAGGGAAATGTAGGTCAACGGCCTACACTCTTCACTTATATATCTGCGTGTTCTGACACTCTGATGTCTGCTTTCTCTGCTTCCCAACTCTGTCAAAGGAGAGTCTGCGCAGCTCATGAGCAGAAGATTCTCTAACTTTCTTGTAGGCTCTTCTACTTTTCCTCAGAGAACAGTTTTAAATCTCCCCAGCCCCTTAGAGGTTAAAAATGTTCAGAATCCAGGCTCGGGTTTTGTTTATAATCTTCTTGCTCCTGATAGGGCAGGGGTGTATTTAGAACATGTTTCTGCTCTAATCTAGTCTGAATATTTATTAGAAAGATATGTAGCCGTTCTGTCTTAGGGCTTGCCATCAAATTCTTTTTGGCTCCTTCCTTGGAATTAGTCTAGTCCTGTAAGAAGAACCCGTGAGACTTGATTAATGGAGTTTTAAACCAGTGTTTCCCAATCTGTGGGTTGTGACCCCTTTGGAGGTCACATATCAGATGTTTACATTATCATTTATAGCAGTAGTAAAGTTAGAGTTATAAGGTATCAGGGAAATAATTTTATAGTTAGGGCCACTAAAACATGAGGATCTATATTAAAGTGTTTCAGTGTCAGGAAGTTTGAGAACCACTGTCTTAAACAAATTTCATACACAACAACTCTTTGGAAGACAGTAATTGTTTGACTCCTTTCTGAGTTTTCTGTGGAGATGTGGCAAGAAGTATCCTACCTGTCTCTGGGGTGAGCAGGGTATCTCCAATGACGACATAGCTACATAATTGGATCATGTAGAAGACAGGGTAGTTCTAAGTTTCTTCTTCTACATATGAATGTTATGAACCACTCTAACCTATTAACAGATAATGTGTTGCTTTGATTCTTCAGTGCTGAGAATTGAGTTGAGGGTCCTGCTAATGTTGAGTAAGCACTCTATTAGTCACCAACTCAGTTTACTTATTGTTAAAACAGATTGTTTTCTTTATTTTTGAGATTATAACATAATTTTTCTCATTTCTCTCCCCCCTTTGCTCTTTCCAAACCCTCTCATAGTGTCTTCATTGCTCTCTTTCAATTTCATGGATGGACTCCTTTTCACTAGCTGCTGTTGCCTACATGAATGTATGTGTACATTCATGTGTATTCCTAAATACATAAATGTAGCATGTTTTATCTGCATAATGTTATTTGTATGCATGTTTTCAGTGTTCATGTGGTATTGAATAACCAGTTGGTGTGCTCTTTTCTGGAGAGAGCCATTTCTCCCACTTTTGGTGTTCCTTCCTTGCCAAAAGTACTATGTACAGGGTGGTGGCTTCCTGGAGTTTTCCTGTTCATGTTAGCATGGGCATTGTTGTCCTTGTTCAGCAGAGGTTTAAGTTTTGCCTTCAGGATTTTCTTTAGTTGCTGGTGGTTCCCAAGTGTAGAGGATTAGATGCTGGGCATCCATATACAGCACCTTTTGCTATCAGTGTTCTGTGAACTAAGGGGCACACTGTGCCCCAGCCTCATCCCAATTGATCCTTTGCCTTGAGATAAATGCAGAAAGTAATCACTTTTTTCCCCTATTGTACCAGATCCTTATGGCTGTTGCTTTGAAGTTCAAAGGAGGCATCAGTGACACAAATGGCTGCAAAAACCATGAAGTCTTTTAGCTTGAAAGCAATTTCTTCCTCTGAGGGTACAATCTAGTGAGAAGTATATAATCTAGATTGCATCAATTTACAGCTCTACAAATTATTATATTTTTATGTTTGCCAACCCTGTGGACACTGCTGCTTATCTACCTAAATTCTGGCTACATTTTGATTCTGAACTCTCTGAAGCTTCTCTAAGTTTTTTAATATTTATTTTATAACTTTCTAGGAAATAGTTTAGTTATACAAAATGCTATAGATAAAAATATGAAAATATCTATATCTCCCATAAACTGAAATTTAAGGTATACCATTTCTTAAACTATTCTAGAAAAGAATAACCACGCTTGCTGTGTTATTTTCCCATTAATTTTAATTTGTATTGTATAAAATATATCTGAAATTAGTATACATTGATCTGCATGCATTCATACTTCAAACATGTGACATCATGTTGTGTAATATAATGAGTCAAATAAAGGACCATACTCCTCAGGTCCCAATATTCCTGTTTCTAGATACACATAGCACAGAGACAGTTTCTCAGTAATAGCAGAAATGCAATGAAGATCACAGTGGCTTTTCCTAACAGAGGGTCAACTTAGAGATCTAACAAGAAGGGGAATTAGATAATAAGTGATCCATAAATAAAGTAAGTGCAAAATACCTGCTAAAATGAATGAGTGTGATATGCATGAATGTAGATTTATGTTAAGGCAATCTGATTGGGCAGGTGGAGAAAGGACGGAGAGCGGAAGTAGAGGCAGGAGGCAGAAAGGGTATTTGGGAAAGGAATCAAGATGGAGGTGGAGAAAGAGGATCTGGATCCAGGTGAACTTAATTGGCGACAGGTAGATATGAATATTTTAAGGGTTTCTGTGGGCCATTTTATCTTATATAGAAGGGCAGTTTGTATCTTTGTCCTTCGGATGTAATTGATTGTGTAGAGAGTTTGTGGTTTGAGAATTTAATATATAAACCTGCATGAAAAGCAACCTGGCCTTAGAGTCATGCGTGTGCTGAGCAGTGGAGGAAAGAAACATGTTGGGGCTGTCGTATCCACCCGGGACCGAAGCAACAAAGTGGGCGGAGTGAACCGCCTGGGAAGGGAACCGGCTTGTAGATCAAGTGACAGAGTCCGAATGCTTGGCTCCACACTAGAACAGCGTCTGCGGAGTTTGGCCGTGGAGACTGATAAAAGTGTAAGTCCTCCATTTAATATTTACCGCTCTGAACACCCCAGAAACAACTCACAGACTGAGTTGTTCAAGAAAACAACAACAAAAACCATTATGCTCAATCCTTACACACCAAGAAAACTTTGGCTAATTCCGGGTTACATCCTGTTTTACATGTACTTTATGCTCATTGTAACTAGTAAGACCTTAATGCACACTATCAAACCTTTGGGAAAAAAAGCCAAGCACTAACAAAAATGTATTTGTATACTTTTATGCAAAAAAAATTTTTTTACCGCAACACACGAACACTGGTTACTATCAGGCGTCTATGAGGTGAACCTGGCTGAGACTCCTACCAGCAAGGGTGTGGTGACTGAAGCGGCCATCTCCTGTAGCCAGGTGAGATGTCTAGGAGAGGGAGGGGGGCATCATCCCACCCAGAGAACCCTTGACCCCAAATTTGTTTCTCCTACAAATGAGCAGAGGTTAAAGGGAACAGAGATGGAGAGTACAGCCAACAAATGACCCAAACTGAGACCCATCCCATGTGAGAGAGACAGCCCCTGACGCCATGCTTGCAGACAGGATCCTAGCATAACTGTGTTTAGAGTAGCTTCATCCAGCAGAGGATGGAAACGTGCAGAGAACCACAGCCAAACATCAAACATCAGAGCTCGGGAAATTTTGTTGATGGATGGGGGATAGCATTGAGCAAGCCAGAGTGTTGAAGAACACCACAAGACCTACAGAGTTAACTAACCTGGGTCCATGGGGGCTCAGAGAGACTGAACAACCAAAGAGCATGTAAGGGATGGTGGACTTAGGCCCCCTCCACATTTGTAGCAGATGTGAAGCTTGGTCTTTCTGTGGGTCTTCTAACAATTAGAGTGGTGATTGTCTCTGACTCTATTGCCTGCCATTGGGTCCCCTTCCCCTAGCTGGACTGGCTTATTAGGCTTCAGTGAAAGAGGATGGGCTTGGTCCTGCTTTTACTGGATGTCCCAGGGCAGGCTGGTACCCAAGGGGGGCTTCTCATTCTCTTAAAAGAAGTAGTGGAGTTAATAGCGTATGGGTTTGTAAGGGTAGGACAGGGATTCGTAAAGGGGGGACAGAGAGGAGAGGAAGGAGGGGGCACTGTGATTAGGATTTAAAGTGATTAAATAAATTAACAAAAATAATCTGAAAAAATTATGACTTGGGTGAAAAATTTTATTTGTAAAAACCTGTTGTCACAATATATTTAAACCAAAATTTTAAACCTGCCAAATAATACTGAGTTACTAATATTTATAATACTAACTTCTGCTGAGTTTTAATAAAATATCTTAAATATGCATTATGTTTGTACTATCTATTTTTTCATATACTATATTAAATAAGGTCTTTATGCATAGATTGGATGCGACATATTCATAAATCAGCATATATTGTTTTATATTTTCTTGCCATAGCTTCTGCAAAATCTATTTTTTATTGAAAAAATTTATTTTAAAAAACAAAGATAAATGTACAAATTTTCAGCATTTTTGCATAAAAGTATACGAATACATTTTTAAGGTTGTAATTAAGTATTTGTGGGTAGCAAAATCTATTTTTTGTAGAAGCTGTCGTTGAATTTTGTTGTGCTGTAATAATGATCTAAATCATTAAAAACTAAAGTATAATCATATTCAAAATGATAAATTCTCATTTGAATTTGCAATTCAAGTCACTACAAAATGTCAACCATCAAAATATCTTGAAATTTCTATTAATGGTCATGATATAATGACATATTAATTACAGTTGGTTTGTGGGTATATGTGTGGGCAGTTTTATGTCTAGTGACTAATGTGGGAGGGGCCAAGTTGACTATGAGCAGTGCTGCCCCTCAGCTGGTAACCCGGGATGTATAAGAAAGCAAGTTGAGCAAACACTGGAAGTAAGCCAGCAAACAAAATTTCATCATTGTCTCTGCTCCAGGTCCTGAATACAGGCTTTGTGTTCCTGTCCCGACTTCCTTTGGGCTGTGACCTGGACTTTATAAGAGGAAAGAAACTCTTTCCTTCTTAAGTTGGTTTTGGTCAGTGTTTAAGCACAGCAACAGAAAAGCAAACCAGAATAGCATGTCTCTACCCTTGAGTTAGAAAAGGAAGAGAAAGGGACCATGGGCAGTAAAGGGAAGTTTTGTATCAAAGTCAATTGTGTTCCTCTTATCCAAGTGGCAAAAATATTTACAAGTTATTAGTTTACTTGTGGCCCCTAGTAATTTGGCTAATTGAAGCGAATACATGTTCACTATTGGAATGCACACACTGTGTATATGTGTGATGGTGCAGTTGAGGACAAGGGTTTGTGAGCAATGATGTGGTTGGAAACAGATGGTTGTATAGAAATATCCTGAGAGTAGACCCTGCAGGAAAGTACTACACTTACCCCAATAGAGCCACAGCCACAATTCACTGTTTTTGAAGAAGTGATAGCTCCACATTCCAGGGTTGCGTCTGAAGGGCACAGGAGAGGCTGAAGAAAGGGACCACCAAGCACTGAGCAAACTAGGTGGATTGTAACAGATGTCGGCATAGCCACCCTGAGACCTTGGTCCTTCTGTGTCCTCAGTGAGCCTTGCACATGCTCCCTTCTTACACTTTTTTTTTCTTTTCCTTTTTCTTCTTTTTTTTCCTTTTGGATGTGCACACTGTTTCTCCAGCATGGTCCCTTCTCCCAACCCGCTTCTTAGAAGTCTAGGAAATGCATAGGTGTTGGTGATGTGTGTGCCCCTCAGAAACAGACAAGCAATGTGACTCACAGACACGTTTGACCTCTATCAAAACCAGCAAAGGCCTGTGATGCTTCTCCTTTGGCAAGCACTCAACAGTTGGCAGGCACACTGTTTGGCATTTGAGGGTGTGGAACAGAGTGTGAGAACGCTTTACAGAAATGAATGTCAGTGCCTAGCATACTGTAATGCCATCATGTGGATTCAGACTATTCTAAGGCGGCCGATGCACTGAGTCACGTTCTTTGCCTAACTCAGTTCATTCAGCATTTCCAAAGGTGATCGGGCATCTTACCCTAGAAGGTGTGGGGATATCAGAGAAAAATGGGTACCGGGCTGCATTTCATATAGAGGGACATTCGTTTCCAGATTGTCCAGAAACTAGCACTGTCCATGAACATGAGCCTTGTACACATAAAGGTGTCATCAACACAAACTCTTCTAAGTAGCAGAAAACCAAACCAAGGAACCCAAGCAAAACCATTTTGTCATCATAATTTGTATTGTCTTTTGCTATAGTCTGCATAGCACAGGATTGAATGTGAAACTGCGGCTTAGTGAGGAAGGGCAGATCAGTGATGAATATAAATAGCTGCTGAAGTCCCCAGGAATGTCTTCCTCCCTTCAAATAGTTGGCCAGCTGGGAATGAGATGGGTCTGGTGATTCACCAGGCTTCTGCCAGGAGTAGACTTACTGGTGACTTGCTCCTCCCCAAACAGGCTCATCCTACCCTGCAAACACTGTTGTCTCACCATATGATTTCCTTTCTCACTCTCAGTTAGACATCTAAATACAGAAAGATGCCCATGTATCACAAATTATCCACAACACAGTAGGAGCAGACAGGGAGGCTAACACATTCCCCCCAGGGAGTGATTTTAATCAGATACTATTTAGTGCCTAGCTAAAATATTTAGTGGCGCTAAGCAGGCAAATTCCCTTCTTGTCAAGGAGTTAAATTTTAATTTTCCACCCTTAAAATGAGAGAATGTTTCAATCCCTGGACAGTTTGGGGGTCCATTGTTCCCAGTTGGCTGCAGATTGAAGGATGACAACAGTTAGAGGTCCCCTGGCATGTTCATGAGATGTATGTCTCTTTTCCCAATTTGGTTTCTTGAGGAGTCATGCTATCATTATGCACCAGTGGTTTCTCACCACCTTTTTTTTAGCCAGAAGCAAAAGAATATATTAGCCATCAGCAGCAAGACATGGGCAGATGTATGAAATGTGGTTTATTGGGATTCCACGCATGCGTGGGGGTGTGACTCTGCTTCCAAACTCATTTTCACCGATGCTGACACACAGGACAGTCCTCGGAGATCTGTCTGGCAAAACCCAACGTGCTCTGTAGAAATGAGATTACTCGGGCTCAGGCAGAGGAGGGTGTTGGTGATTTAGAACAGTCCCTTAAATACCAATTAAATTTGTATTTACAAAGCAAATTAAAGCCACCTGAAGGACATTGCTCACATAGGCTACTGTGAACGTGTATGAACATGGTTCTTAGTTGAAAACGTATGAAACCACACAGAGGGGGGGGGGAGGGAGAGAGGGAAGGAGGGAGGGAGGGAGGGAGAAAGAGAATGAGGAAGAGCTTTTCTTCCCATTTCCCAAAGGCTCAAATGCATTTTACTGTTCAGTAGTATTGCTATGTGACTTTGTCTGCAGATCAACTGCCTGGATACCTATTATCCACATCCAAACAGCCATGGTGAGTGAGAAATGTGCAGGTGGGTTTTTTGTGTCTGTAACAGCAGATGCTCTGTGGGCTTGTGGTAAGTGCTAGGATTTCATTCATAGATTTGCAGTAGAACCCGTAGCCAGGTCTTATCCCTTTCAAGTCCGAGACAGCTATCACACCAATTTTTATAAAAATATAAATTAATAAGTTGTGTAACAAATTACCTCTCACATGTGAAAAGAGGGGATAATTCCTAGAACGAGAGTTTTAGACAGAAAGCAGAGGAGTACTAGGTGGCTCTAGGCAGAAAACATACTCAGATGCATGGGAAGGTCGAGCATTTCCAGGCATCTCATGGAGGGTGGTACACAGCTCTAGACAATGAAAGAAGCAGGTAGGGACAAGATTTCTCCTTTAAAATGGTGCGACCATGCTGGTTCTTTCAAACTGTGTGTTTTGGAATGCTAATTGAGTGTTTGTATGGGCATCTCTTGGTATCTCAAATTCTGATTCCTGTGATCAGGGTAGCAATCAGGGAGGGTGGCTCGGCCGTGCAACTAGATTATGGCTGTCACAGCTTAGCGCAGACCTCTCTTCATCTCTCCACGTTTTGGAATCTATATAATGAAGCATGGATCCATTTACCTAGCATTCTGTCATCCAGAAAACTCTATTAACTTCCGCATCTGTTCTCGTCTACTGTTGGGATAACGGATGCTCATTGTGACCGTGAAGCAATTCAGGTGCCTTTGGCGTCCCACAGGATCACATGATGTTTTGTATGGGTGGAGTAAAGGGTTCTCTAGGGACCTGAGACAAAGCAGCTCTCTGAAAGTCCCAGCAGTGTCTAGCCCAGGACCAGCTGAAATGTGAGGGGAAAAAAAGAAAAGAGAAAAATAAAGAGGCATTCCCTTGTTCAGCCGTGGAGTGCTTTCTCACTTGAATTACCCATCATGTGTGCCTGTATCCAGCACATATGTTCTGAGTGTGTACATCTGCCAGGGACCACAGATACAAAGATAGATTAAACTCAAGCTGTCAGTGTATACAGGCCCTTAGTCTGGAGAAGGACCCCTGGAGTTAGAAAACAGTGATGAGTCACAGCTTGGTATTGCTCACAGAGCATAGGCACCTAGAGGCTTGTGAAAGGTGGGGCTTGGGGCTGTTCAATGCACACTGTGATTATATCTATTACAAAGTTTCCAATGTCCAGTTGAGAGGAACAGAGAATTCTTAAGCAGACAAGAGGATAAACAAAACATAGAGGGATATGACACACTGTGATATCTGCTGACATCCTGTAACACCCAGGAGTTTAGAGTCTGTGTAAGATCAGCAGCAAGGAGATGGGGGTGTTGTATACGCAATCACCGTAGAGATCTTTACAGAGTGAGAAGAAAATGGAGCTCACGGATGACCACCATAGGTTTTTAAGGAGTGGCAGGTCAAGGGTTCTAGTCAATCTTTTTGCTTCAGATGGAAGGTTTTGGTATATTGTCTCTTTCTTGGTTGTCAAGTTCCATCTTAGCACGGGATCTACCCCATGATACAAGTAAGACTGGGCATTCTTGGTGAGGAGGCACGGGGTCATGAGCTTGATCCCTATGGGCTGAGGTTCCTGTCCCTGCACATCTGGGATCTTTACATGTGTCTGTTTAGACAATTATAGGGAAGACGTGGTAAAGACCCAGAGTTCACGCAGAGTGTGAGGGAATTTCGAGAAATATTCAGAAGGAAAACTAATGGATGTGGTGGGGGTCCTGGTGAAGGTGGTCTAGGTTTGAATCGATTACCTCAACACTTAAGAGAGCAGAGTCCTGAGCTTAGTCCTAGGCTGCAGACATTTTGTCCTTCCAGTTGTGAAGAAATATTTGAATGCTTCTGAGTTTGGAACCTTGTCAGAGGAGCTCTGGGCCCCCATTGTGGGTGGAACAAGGGAGGGGCTGATAAAGCCTTGTGGTTAGAATATGGGACAGAAGTATGTAGTCTTCACAAAAGCAGGAAATTCTGGGCCTGGGAAACTCAGAAAGACCCTAGGAGGGAAGAAGCCAGAGGCCATGGTCAATCAGGTATATTCTAGGTTCACAGCAAAGGACATTACCATGGAAGGTGCCTAATTTTTCTAGTTATTGTTAAAGATGACGTCCTGGGATTTGGCACCAATATTAGGAAAAGGACGAAGAGAATGGAGGTGCGGTATGGCTCATGGGGGTGCACAGAGGCCTGGGGGCAAGGGAGATGCCTCTGGGGGGCTCATGCTGGAAATCCCTTCCCCCTAAGGGACCAGCCACACAATGACAGTATAGTACAGAATAGAGTTTATTCAGGTCATGGGGGAGTTAAGAGGGTAGTAGAGGCAGATAGATAGATAGATAGATAGATAGATAGATAGATAGATAGATAGATAGAGAGAGAGAGAGGGGGGGGTGGGAGGAGCCAAGCAGCCTTTTTTATAGTGTCAGGTCACTGGGGCGGAGCATACCTGGCTATTGCAGGGTAACTGAGGGGTGGGGTTTACAGAATCCCAACAGTTATGCCATGTGTTGATGGAATACGAACACAATGGTGAAACCAGTAAGCTGATTACCACTGGAGCTTGTGCATAAAAGGGCACTGACCATTCCATGGCTCACTTTGCTTTTGGGGCGGTAATGTCCATGGGATAAATGAATAGACATTTGAGATTATTCTAATGTCACCTGTGGAGACAAGAGAGCTGGAACAGTGAGAACATGTCAAATCTTGCAGGCAGCTCATGCCTGTAGAATCAAACCAATCTACCTCATAGGTAAGCATGGAGGGTGGGGGAAGAAGAGAGAAAGACTCAACGATTCATCACAAGTTCTCAGGGTTGATAGTTAAGTGAGGCTATATGCTGTAAGAGAATCTTATGGAAGAAAGGGTAGATCTAAAAGTTCAATAAATCGTAAGACATATAGATATATTTATTAAGATTTGAACATTGCAGAGGTTGAGTTGTTCTGAAGTCACAGGCATTAGCCTTAGGGTTAGATGATTTAATTCTGGGTCAGCAATGGCCTTATGCCTCGGTTTCTTTATACATGAGACTGATAAGATCATGGTGCATGGAGTTTTTAACGAGTCTCAAGAGTCCCTCACTTGAGAAATTAAGTCTCTTCTTTGTGCTCTTGGGAGGAACTATGACAGCTTTAACCATCAGGGCATGGTAAGAATGACACGCTGTGACTTTTGGCATGTCATAAAAGGCCATGTAGTTTCTGTTCTGCCCGTGGGACATTGATGTTTGGAAGTTTGCACCTCTATGCAATCATTCCATTAGCTAAGAGGAAAATCAAGCTACATGGACATCCTGCTGATGGTTCAGGGATGTCTTGGCTTATTTCAAGTAAGAAGTCATCATTAACATTTATATTCATTTATAAAGATTCGAGAAACTGACTCCACTTCACAACTGCTAAGTTATCCCTAGCTGTCCTGGACTGTGGGCCCAGGGAGAAGATGAGTCTCAAGTAAGTGGCTTAAAGAGACCTTTTGAAGGTGCTCCATCATTTCTAGTGTTGTGTCTAGGGCCCTACCTCACTTCACTGTCTCACTCTGTGCTTCAAGAACAAGCGTGGTGTTTAGTTTTACCTGGGAACCAAATGTTTCTCAAATTCAGGCTCACTGTAGTGTTTCACTTAGTTTTAACTTTTGTATAATAAAATTAAAATTATAAACTGAAAGTAGAGAGTGATCCAACCCCTCCCATGTTCTTGTGGTTCCCTTCTGAGGAGCCACGAAGGATGCTTAAGGCAGACCCTACTTGATAGATGGGATAAGTCCTTAGATGGTTAATGTTGTCAACTTGACAGACACTAGGATCTCATCTGGGAATGAACCTTTGGGTGTTCATGTGGGGGATTATCTTGATTACATTAGTTGACATGAGGAAACCCTTCTTAATTGACATGGAGCCGTATGAGCAACATCAGACATGTCTTTGTCCCTCTGCTTCTTAACCATGTGTGCAAACTGACTCACTCCTGCAAGCTCCAGTCCCCACGTCTCTTCACCATGGTGGACTGAAATTTGATTGGATGTAGAATAAGGCTTTCCTCCTTTGTTTTGCCTTTGCCTTATTGCTTTACCACAACACCAGAAAGAGAAGCTAAGGTAGAACCCAAGTGTCAATGATAGTCATTTAGAACCAGAACATACAGGAAGGCAGGCACAGTCCTATCAGAGAGTCTGTTGCAGAGAATGAACTACCATGGAGCCAGGGGCAGAAGTGAGCAGCTCATCTTCTTCAATCAAAACCACTCTGGAGAGGGAAGAAGCCTGCTTCTAGAATGATTTTGGGCTGATATTGGTTTTGTGGTTACTACTCTTATGCAGGTAGGGTTCCCTGGGACTGGTTTGAGAAGGCAAAGAAAAAAAGGAAAAACAATTTTTTTTTCTTTTCCTTCAACACACCTGTTAGTGTCTACTGTCCCCAGTGGTCACTGCACCTTGTTCTTCCAGGATCCATAGCTCTTTTTATCAGACAGACAGAGAGCTAATTATCTACTTCCCTTTACCAGGTCTTAGGACCCCATAATTTCAGCCCAGTGCTATTGCTTCAGCTAAAAATTAGTGTTTATCATTTTAATTATTCATCTATGCGTTTTTATTAGATTGTGGCTGTATTGTCAAAATCATGCCTATTATTTTGATTATGAGACTAAGATCTTCACTGTGCTAACAAAAACTCTTCAGTGAGTAAAAATTCTGCTCCTTTCCCACCTTTAAACAAATTAAATATATATTTAGAAATAGTCTATTGTATCCAGTTCCAGAAAAAAATACATTTCCCCAGAGGGTTGCATGGTAAGCTGTTTATTAAATTCAGAATGCAGTTGAAAATCTAGACCTGTGTTCATCCCAGAAAAGAATGCAAAGGCTAGCTCTTTGAACTCACATGGCTTACTTCCATGTAGCCCAGGAAGGACACTGATTGTTTTAATATCAGTATATGTGCCCAAGTTTATGTGTGTGTGTGTGTGTGTGTGTGTGTGTGTGTGTGTGTGTGTGTGTACCAGTGTGTGCCTGTGTGTATGTGTTACACACATGTTAGGAAGCAAATGGAAAGGAGAAAAGACACCTTCACGTTCTGCTTTGTTTGAGACAGGACCTCTTGTTCTCTGCTAAAAATGTCAGGTTAGCTGGCCTATGAGCTTCCAGGCACTTTTCTGTGTTAACCCCACCCCCCATCTGTCTAAGGAAGCATTAGGATTATTGACACAAACTAAGAAGTGTGACTTCGCATGTGTTCTGGGGATCTGCTCTCAGGACTTCCCATTTGCATAGTAAGTGCTTTACCCACTGAGCTGTCACCCAAGCCCAAGCCTAGCTCTTCTTGCCCTCTGTCCCTTTTTATCCATTCAGAATTTCATACATATACATGATGTATTTTGACACTATCAACCCTAACTTCCCCTTAGACTCTTTCCTTAGCCTCCATGCTCCCCTCCCACATTCATGTCCTTCTTTTCCATCATTGACTCAGTCCAATCAAAAGTTCCTTATGTGCATGGAGCTGGAGCTATCCACCAGAGCATGGACAATTTACAGAGGCCTTTTCCTTAAGAACTGACTCTCCCTACTCCTACCTCCAACTGTAAAAGCACCTCAGCTAGGGCTTTATAAGCCTGTCCCTGCCTATGCTTAAATTCTGACTGGCTGGATCTTGCATCTGTCTTATTATGTAGGCAATCACAGCCACGGTGAGTTCATGTGTTCAAAGGCCCTGCCGTGAAGAGAAGACACCATTTTTCAATAATCTTTTCTGATTTCTGACATTTTTTATCTTTTCACCCCCCCCCCCGCCCTCCCTGCAATTCCTCAGAGCCACATGGATGATGGGAGTGTGATTTAGGTGGCTCATTTAGGGCTGAACAATGCCATGGCCACTCGTGCTCTGCACTCAGTTGCAAAGTGAAGACAGCAACATCTTAAAAGCTACTCTGAGGTTGTCTTCTGCTTTCCAGTCCAGCATGTAAGGAGCTTGCCTAGCCTCTCCACCCCAACTAGAAAAGCTAAACACCAAACTGAAGATCACTATCTCCTTTTCACTCTATATGAGAATTGGAAATTAGCTGTTGACTTCAAAGTTAGAGAAAGAGAGAAGGGGGTGGAGGTTAGGAGGGAGGGAGGAAGAGAGAGAGGGAGAGGGAGAGGGAGAGGGAGAGGGAGAGGGAGAGGGAGAGGGAGAGGGAGAGGGAGAGGAGAGAGAGAGAGAGAGAGAGAGAGAGAGAGAGAGAGAGAGAGAGAGAGAGAGAGAGAGAGAGAACCACAATTAATTGAAGAAGATAGCTAGAAGAAAAGTCTTGGTTCTTTCTATGGGATTGCAAACCCCTTCAGCTCTTTCAGTCCATCTTGTATCTCCTTCATTGGGGTCCCTGTGCTCAGTCTGATAGTTGGTTGCCAGCATCTGCATCTGTATTGGTCAGGTTCTAGCAGAGCCTCTTAGGGAACAACTATACCAGGCTCCTCTCTGCAAGTGCTTCTGTGTATCAGCAATAGTGTTTGGGTTTGGTGTCTGCAGATGGGATGGATCCCTAGGTGGGGTAGTCTCTGGGTGGCCTTTTTTTTAGAGACAGGAGAAATTCTGGGTTAATATTTTTGAAATGGGTGGGTGGCCCCATCCCTCAACTGGGGGTCATGCCTAACCTCTGTGGTCTCTATTGGTTCTCCCTCCTCTTTGTTGGGTATTTCAGCTAATGTCAGCCCTGTTGGATCCTGGGAGCTCTTGCTTTTTTGGCATCCCCCAGTTTTCCAGAGCTCCCAGGAACTAAACTACCAACCAAAGAGTGTACATGAAGAAACCCATGGCTCCAGCTGCAAATTTAGAAGAGGATTTTCTGACATCAATGGGAGGGGAGTCTCTTGGTCCTGTGGAGGTTGTATGTAGGGGAAGGCTAGGGGAGTGAGGCAGGAGTAGGTGGGTGGGTGGAGGAAGCACCCTCATAGAAGTAGAAGGGAGGGAGGATGGAATGGGGGTTTGTGGAGGAGAAACCAGGAAGAGGAATGAATAACATTTAAAATGTAAATAAATAAAATATCCATTTTTTTAAAAGCCTTTGATGGAACTGGTGCAGGGAAAGACAGACTCAAAGCTTTCCCTGAAGGACCATTGTAGAAAAGAGTCTGAGAGGCATATGCCACACAGGATCACTAGCTCCAGAGCAGCCATTCAGAGCACATCTCCTCTGCTTTACCAGCAAATTTTTGGGGACCTAGTGACAAATTAATTTAATTTCCCACAAATGTGTACAAAACAAGGAGCAGGAACAGACTCAGGTACACTAGGATATCTACTTGAAGTTTAAAAACATTGTGGCTCTACAATCTGTATGCGAAGGACCCCAATAGATCCAGTAGACAGCATGAAACAGCAGAGGGCAATGGAAGGAGAGAGGTAAAAGTCCTAGGAAAGAAAAAGAAAGAATGCTGAAGAAAAAACACTTTGCAGGAGAAATGAAGATTGCCTTTGATGGGCTGAGTAGAGTCATTTTACTGACAGCTGAGAAAAATGTGTTTGCTTTTCAGAATATCTCAATGGAAACTTGCACAGTTGCAAGTAGAAGAAAAAGACATGGGAGAGAGAGAGAGAGAGAGAGAGAGAGAGAGAGAGAGAGAGAGAGAGAGAGAGAGAGAGAGAGAGAGAACAAACAAGCAAACAGCAAACAAATAATAAAGAAAAATATCCAAGATCTATGACTATAAAGGTTCATATGTATGTATGTATGTATGTACGTATGTATATATATATATATATATGTATGTATATGTGTGTGTGTGTGTGTGTTTATCCAAATAGACTTCCACTCTAAGAAGTGTTAAAAGAATTACGTTTGGATACTGTGAGAGTTAATCATAAGGGATAAATCTTGTATATTATATTAGTTCCAATTTTCTCATGAAATATGAAATATATATAACATAACATATGAACATATAGTATATACATAGAATATGCAATTACTTGAGAAACAAAAAGGAGTGGGGAGGATAATGATGGCATGAGGTAACAGCGATCTTGGAGCATAGCTCAGTAGCTCCATGGTAGATTACTTATCTAGAGCCCTCAGGCTTCATTTTCAATACCACAGAAAAAAAACAAGTAAAATACTTTAACACTGACTGAGAATTACCTAAATTAATGTTAGACAATAGGCTATAAATCAAGAAATCTTAGCAACATGGAGCTGGGAACATTCCCAACATATTGTGCTAAGCACAGTGCAGACAATAAGTGATAATTAAACAAAGCCTTGAAGAAGGTGGCTGGGGAAGGGGCAAGAGGTGGCCTACTAAATGCTAGTTGACTTACCTGCAGAGTCTAAGAGACATATGTCTTCTTCCAAGAGTGTTCCAGACAGAAGAGAATGCTGTGAAATTAAAGGTCCAGGACCTAAGGGAGAAAGATACCGATTTGTACTTAGAAGAATTAGCCTTCAAAGTGGAAGGAACTGTCTTTAGACATAAATACAGAAAGGATTTGATCTAAGTGGACTTCCATTTTAAGAAGTGTTAAAACAAAGTATGTTTGGGTACTATGAGTTCATCCTAAGATGCAACAAAAAGGCTCAAAACAACTAATAAAATATTTTGGAGGGCTAGTAGTGTTAGCTGACTTCAGAGCATATTATAAAGTTACAGCAGACAATGCAGTCAGGTGTTGGTGAAAAGAATATACAGACAGATCAGTAGTTTAGAAATCTCAAAGGGAATCAAAGGAAAATAAACAATTGATCAAATGATCTTTGGCAGAGAAGAGGCAACATAAGGAACAAATCATTTATTTTTCACTAAGGGATAATGGAATAATTAAGTATCCACCATTTAATATGAATCTAGACACGAACTTTACACTCTTAAAATTTACTTTAAGATAGTTTTACAGACCTAAATTTAAAATTTAAAACTACAATTTTCTAAATCATTACATAGAAAATAAATATCCAATAATCCTAGATTTGACAATGACATTAGCTATATCACTGAAGGCTGAACTTCTTGGATATACTAGACTTCAGTGAAATTTACTGATTTATTTACTTTGCTCTGTTTAAGATAGTGTCTAGAGAGACAATAAAAAGATATTTGAAGAAGAGGTGTCTGAGATAGGGTTGGTTTCCAAAATATATCAAGACATAACATGCAACAAAAAATTGGTCCAAACACCTGACTAAATCCCTGGGCAGGACAGGAGCAGAAAGAGGCACATAAACTCAAGAAAGATGTTTCTTCTAATATTCCATCAATGAAATACTAACGAAAGCATGATCAGTGCACTGCTGTGTGTCTAAAATGCAGAATGCTAACAATAGCAAACGCCAGGAGGACACTGAGCAGCAATAACTCTTAGTGCAAGAATGGTGAGCCATGCTGGAAGACAGTCGGATAATTTCTGATAAAACTAAACATAGTCTTACCATATGGTTCAGTGATGACAATTCTTGGTACTTACCCAAAGGAGTTGGAAGCTATGTTCGCTCAAAGTCTGTATGTGGGTGTTTACAGTAGCTCCATTCATTGTTGGCAGACAGTCCAACATCCTGGAAGCAATCCAGATGTCCATTAGTAGATGAATGGATTAATACACTAGTGCATCCAGACGAGTGATAATATTTAGTCCTAGAAAAAAAAGTGACCTTATTAAGCCACAGAGATATGAAGGAAATCCTAGTCCTCACTACTATGTATAGGAGGCCAGTCTGATGAGGACAAACCATAGGAAACACAAAATGGTAAAGGCAACGAAAGTCAGTGGTTGGCAGGACTTGGGGATGAGAGAGACATGGCCAACCAGAACACAGAGGATTTGTATAACAGCAGATATATTTTGTACATTATTAGAATGGTAGGTACAGGTCATTACCTCTTTATTAAAACTAGAATTCGCAGGGCTGAGAATGACAGTAACCTGTGATATAAAGTTTTTGGATAACAATGTCTTGATGGAGAATCCTCTGTAGAATAACTGATGTGTTATGTGTTGCAGATGCTCATAGCAGCCAAGGGAGTGAGTGGGAATGCTTAAGTTTCCTTCTTACATTTTCCTTAGGAAGTTAAAAATTTTCTAAAATATTGAAAACATGACTCTGAGGTCTCACCTGGATTGCTTCGAGACGTGTGTGCCATTAATGAGTAAGGGAAACAGACAAGCTCAATGCCGTTGGGTTCTGCTTAATGAATGCTGTGCAAAACTGGGGCAGGAGGCAAAAAGTGGGAAACACGTTAATTATAAACTGTGCAGGCTCTTCAGAAAAGGCAAACCTCTCCCTGGGGTAATGTTACAGCACAGTGGAATTCTCTGAAGTTTCTAATTTGATAAGCAGTCCATCAGTATTCTTAATAATTTATGAATGTATACGAATACAAAAATTTCCTCCGGTGATCAATAACTGGAAAGTGCATTCTTTAACAGTTATTTAAAGCTGTACTTGCATGTGACAGGTTTTGCTAAGTGATATTTCCAGTTTGAGACTCCTTCATGACAGCACCATTATTCTGGTGTTTTCTGTTTACCTTGGCATTGTAAGGATGATGTGTGTTCTTAAGGCTAGAAGATCAGACTAAAATTACAGTGTGGGAAACTTAGGAACCAGGGATATTATTCGAGAAAGATGCAGATAGTGCCCAGAACCCCTAGAAGATGCTGGCAAATGAGGAAATCCTGGCAGCTCTAATTGGTCCTTCTAATCAGTTTCATAACTTTGAGAGTTTACATAAATTTTCCACTCTGGGTATAAAGCAAGAGAAATTTATGCCATACTTTCTGAGTTTACATTTACCTAGACATAAGGAATCATCTCTGGGGCTACATTGAGGGGTTTACATCATGAAAATGAAGTCAGATCAGTTCTCAAATCTACTAGAGTTGTGCCCATATCAATGACCTGTAAGAGCTATGCAGAGACACATCACCTGACATTTAAAAAGGCCCCGCACTCTTGAAAGAGCTCTCCTCCTGTGACTTACATAAATACCCCACTGTTAAAAACTGCTTCCCTGTTTGTGATGCAGGTGGGAAACTTGGAACCTTTGAAAAGTGGAATCTACAGAGAAGCATTGGGAGAGGACCTTGGGCTCCACACTATTTCCTTCACCCCTCTTTGGCTTCCTGGATTTCCAGTGAGCAGGCTCCCCCTACCCTCCACTCCCACCCTGACATGTGGCCTCACCACAGGATGCAAAGCAATGTGCCAACCACAGATGGAAACCTCCAAAACTGTCTGCTGAAGTATACCTTTTTCTCTCTGTGAATTGATTACTCCGGATATTTCTCGTAGTGACGTCAAACTGACTGACACACCTGCTAAATTACTCTTGTGAAAAGACCCAGGGATCTTTTCTTAAAAGTAGTCCCAGGTGACTTTGATGTGACTGGTCCTGTGCTTGAAAATTTTTGTGCTTTCATTGACCTCCGAGGCCCCTGAGATGTTTCATCATCCCAAATGTTCAGCAGTACTTTATAAAACTACCTTGTCTGTGTTCAGAGATGTGTGCAAATGACCCTGTGCAAAAAAAAAAAAAAAAAAAAAAAAAAAAAAGAAGATGACATTTGCTCCAAAAACACAATTTGAGACGGGGGGGGGGGGGGGCAGGTATCTGCTGTACCAGATCTACTAAGAAATTACTCAGTGAGGAGCTCCTTGTAGACATAATTAAAAAAACAGAGATTGGTTTCAAAACAGAAAAAGAATAGAAATAAGAGTGAAATTCACATCAGAAATGTTTGTACTCCAGATGCATTTGTGGTTTTACAAAAAGACACAGGGAAACTGTCTAGGGTAATAACTCACCCGTAACTCCAGGGCGCTGAATAGTAACTCATTCTGAAGCAGAAACAACGGGTTTACTAGAGATTCTTGAGCATTCATTTAAGTTGGCTGATCATCAGGCAAATCTTTTGATGCAACTTTTTCTAATTGAGATGCATCCAACCGGGCAGGGTGGACTGCTGCAGGTTTGTTACATCAAAGAAAGTATCCTTTAAGTAAAATTTAAAGGAAAACAAAAACAAAACAAAACCGAAAAGCAAACCTCCCCCAAACCCCAAAAAGCCAAAATTAAAGATCAAATCAATGCAAAATACTTATGAATAAATCAATTACCCATCATCTTTGATCTCATCGGAATGATTTCTGACCAAAGGGCATTCCTTTTTATTTGCAGAAGTTGAGATGACTCGTCACCAGGTCACTTTTGGCGTCAAAGCTAAAGCTATTCTTCCAGGCTCAACATCTGTGGCTATTCAAAGGAACTAATTGGGCAATAAAACGTTTCAGGCTTATGGAAGTCGGTATTAAAAAGACAACTGATAAATATTAGTTGCGTAAATATCACAACAGGGTCCTGTAACTGATCTCTCCCGGTTGCGCACTGGACAGATTTCAAAACGCCGGAAGTGAAAGGGCCGGAGCCAAGTGTCAGAGCAGAGGGTGTTTGTCTTTGCGGAGCACGGAACTGCTTTGATGTGGCTTAGGACGTGCTTGAGTATTTCAAACAGCCTGCAGAAGGGAAGCCGGCAAGGCATCGAATTATTTACCCTTCCCAGGAAAATATTTTAAGAGCTCCGTGAGGCTCCATTTCCTAAAGCCACCTGCCACCTAAAGCACCCATAATCAGTGCCAGATGCAGGATCCCAACCTGCTGGCTAACCCCGGGACTCCGAGAGAAAATATTTCACCCACTCCTCAGCACATCCTTAATTCATTCGAAGATAAACTTTTCAGGCCATAATTTCTGCTTAAACTTAATAACTCAGCTCTGACATTCCTTCCCAGTGACCCCAACGTTCCATTTGGCTGCCCGACACCTGCTCCCAAATGCATTAGAACCACTCAGGTTTTTCCCCCTAAGTATCAGCTTTGTTTTCTTTGCTCAGCCTCGAGGCCATCCTTTGAATGGGAGGAAGTGAGGATGTACACTTCTATTCCATTGTGAATTTAGAGCGGCTTAGGTTTCTTTACTGGAGGTTTTTTTTTTTTTTTTTTTTTTTTTTTTTTGGCCCAAAGCTTATATTAATTCCTAAATTAAAAAAAAAAAATCTTGGGATTTATAGTTACAAATACTGATTTTTAAAGACAATGTGAGAAACAATGTCTAAATATTTTAAATGATCTCTGTGTGTCAAAGGTTCTTTTTAAATATACAATTATGAATATTTTCGATGATGTCAGAAAAACAGTGAACATGTCCATTGAGCAGGGCCGGCAAGCTTCCTGACTGAACTCCATTGTGAGCTTTTCAAAACTTTTCTTCACATCTTTACAAATGTGTGAAGCATGAAGCACTGGACTTTAGGCTTTTTTCCTTTTAGAACATTCAAAAACACACTCTACTGAAAAAGTGCAAAATCTACCCATTATGCAGTGGAGCAAGGAGATTTGAATAATCAGCAGCTAACATTGAGCCTTTCTCACATTAACGAAATTTCCAATCAAAACATACTCTGCAGAAAAAGGTGTGTGTGTATGTGTGTGTGTGTGTGTGTGTGTGTGTGTGTGTGTGTGCACTCGCACGCATGCATATGTGTGATCATCTGAAAATTCCTATTCAAGGAAAGTGGGAGAATGTGAAACAATATCGGGGTCATAAACTCTAAGATGACTGTAAATACACAGCCCTGTATGAGCGCTCACTGGTGAACTGTATGTACCGTCAGACAGTGGCATCCCTTGGCTACTGACACCCATCTGTGAGAAGATTTAGAAAACCCCGTTCTCCCCATCGCCATATGTTAGCAATCACAGATAGGGGGCATTTGGTCATTTATTTCTTTTAGTGGAGTTGGGTCAATGGGTTAAAATAATAATCTTTCCTTACAACCTGTTCGGGGCTGCTCTAGCCTATAAAACTTGGGGAGGCATTCGAAGAGGGCCTAGACACTGGGTCCCCCCTATTATGTTTCCCTCTAACGCCAGATAACACCAAATAAACCGGTAATCACACAAGAAATCACTCAACTTTTACTGTCCCTCCCGCTCTTTTGACCTGCTGCTAGCCCATTTCATTTCCCATGCTCTGGCCTCTTGGCCTCTGTCTTTATAAGCCGTATCACCTGGCCATCAGGCTGGTCCTGGCTCCTGCATCCTGTCTGGTGTCTGGTTTCTTCCAGGTTACTCAGAGTTTACAGAGATGACTGCTTGACTCTGGGCACGCTGTTCCAGCCGGCCTGAAAGTGTTGGCCTAAAGGCCTCCATTGCTTCAAGAAGACCGTTTTCGTTCCTACTGAAGAGCTAAACTATTTCTCCTTCCCCAAAGAACTGGACTTAAAATAATGCCTCATTTGGTATTTTTATTTGTGATTTACTATCCAGCATCAGATAATTCACAAGGCAATAACACCTTCATATAATTTTAAGACAAATGAAATATCAATTATGAAGTGAAATTAATACACAATTTCATACCTGAATATGAATGTCTACCTCTATTTTCTTCTCATTCTGACAATGTCTATATGTCCCAAATATGTTCCCCTGACCCCCACACATAGACAAGTGTCATTTTCCTACCAGCAGTCAAATACATTCATGTCCCCTTCCTTGCTATGCCTTGTTTCTATTCATGGAATCAAGATTCTTCATTCACCAGGTCCTAAACTGTGCTATGTGGTGCCTTCCTTCCATTTCTGGTAGAGACGCATATGCTAGTGGCCAGCCAGTAGTAACCCAGCATTACTGGGTCACAGCATTGAGTCAAATGCTTCAATTTTCTGGATTAGTGAGATACTAAAATAATCTGTTACAAACCAGAGGTAATTGTTGTCATTCCTATGGCTCTGGTTGGGATTAGTAAGATTATGTAAAGTGCCCTGCTTGAAAACGTGTCCAATAAATGCCAGCTATATTTTCACGGTCATTAAGCATTTATACTGAATAACCCCCAGTGCTACCTTCGGTTGCCTTTCTATGTGAGTCAAAGCTAGGCTAAAAAGGGGGTGGGTGGGAATGTGCGTAGATAAATACAATGTGTACAAATCTTCATACACATATAAACATAATCATATAAATACCTGTACAGGTATTCCTTGGCTTATAATGGGGTTCTGTGCAAATAAACTTATAATTGAAACTATTTGAGGTGAAAAGCACACTGAGTACCTGTGAGCTGATGAGTATCATAGCTTACCTAGCTTCAGTGGAACACACTCAGAACATTGACATTAATTAGCCTATAGTTGAGCTAAATTGCCTACTGCTGTGATAAAGTGCTGACCGGAGCATATTTAATGCTGTGCAGAGTGGAATTTAGTGGAACCATTTGAGCTCGGGCAGTGCTGTGCCTCCTACAGTCCACGTGGTTGAGTGCTATGCAACAGTCAGAGCTGCTAGAGCAGTTCCCACAAGGTTGCTCACTCTGTTTGCAGATCTAATGCCGGCTCTTCAGTCTGTAAGGCAGGTGTCAGGTGGTCAGGGTTGGGAGGTAGATGTCAGGAACATGTTAGCTAGAGAAGACTGGATGGGGCGATATCTATATGAGCCCTCGCTGGTTGTGAACGGGATGATATGTGTGCCCAAGGCAACTGAGCCACCTTATTATGCGGCAAAATGGCTGGTTATGGTCCAGAAGCTAGAGAAGTTGAGGGAAGGCAGGGGAAGGTAGAGAAAGTGATGCAGCTCCAGTGCTCACAGGTGATAGGCAGCAGATGAGCAGGAATGCATGAGCTATGTAAGCAAGATGCCTGGTTCACAGTGGATGCTCCACAGCCAAGGAAAAGACACTGTCTTAGACATCCAGGCAAGGAAAACAGTGAGAGACTTGGATCTCAACAACCTAGCTGACTCAGAACAATGCTACAGAACTTCTTGAAAAGCTCTCCATCCATGTTTCCCCTCCTCTGTGTCCTTCAGAGAAAAGACAAACACATAGCTCCTTTTCACTGCTCCTCTGAGGTTGTTCTCCATAGATCTATTCTTTTATCCTATCACAGTTCCTCATTTGGGGTCATGTGAGGATCCATCTAAGGAGGGGACAGCTGCTCTCCCATGACACCAATCCTCAAAGCAGCTGCATAACTTCTATCCTCTTCCCAAGGTACATTGGACCACTTGAATTGAATGCTGGCAATGTCTCTACTTAGAAACAATTCCCTATCCCCACTTTTCCTTAGAATGCCTTCTTTTTCCCCTTGAGTCCCCATTATTTAACCACGTAGAGTCAATAAGAGTCTCCTCTTCTCCTTAAGACCCCGATCCAGGGAGCCAAAACCCTAGAGTGCTGTCAAGGCTGCAGTCAGCATGTACATTTTCTTCACAAGAAACGCTGATCCAATATGATATTTGAATCCAATCTGAAGTCTCTTCCCCTGTTGGGTATTTGGATAAAAGCAATTAAATAGTTTAATAATGAATGGACTCTGATTTTACAGGACTGTATTACATGCCAGTTGAAGAAAAAATTTCATTCTGTGCCTCTCTTCTCTAGCACACAGTGGGGCATTATAGCAGCGTATGTTAAAGCCCGCATGCCTGGTGTCTGACGATGCATAGTTCACACTTCATATTCATTTCATCCAAATGCAGAGATGTCATTACTGACATTCATCCAGAGAATGCTTTTTGTTTTCTGTTTTTAGGGGCCAATGGCTTGGGGTCTCCCTCATTTTAGGTCTCGGGACTCTTTCTTCACAGGTGGACAGGTACACTCTCCAGATATCTGGGCTCCTGCATTAGTTTCCTGTGGTGGCCATAACAAATGATCACCAAGAGAATGTCACACTCGTATTCAAGAAAAACAGTCCTTGGATAATAGTTGGCCATGATCTGCAGTGTTTACTGGCCTGACTTCAACTTGGAACCTATCAATAGGGAGGGTGGTTGTGCCAGAAACCTTCCTATATCCTGTCATATTGGTAAAAGTTGTGAAGAGACTGAGAGAGAGCTTTGACCCTTAGCATAAAAGGCAAATGGATGGCTGAGTAGATGATTCAGTTGGTAAATCCCTTAACTTAAACCATGAGGACTTGTAAAATCTACACAACCCACATAATAAAACAAGCCAGGCATGATGGCACTCATCTGTAACATCAGCACTAGGGAGGAGACAGTTTCCTAAGCAACCAGACAAACTTACTTGGTAAGTTTCAGACCAGGGAAAGAAGCTATCTCAAAAACAGGTGGGCAATGCCTAAAATATGTCACCAGGTTGCCTCTGACCTTCAGACTCATGTGCATGTATAACCACACATATGAGTTTGCATTCACAGTTTTTAAAAGACAAATGAGAGGTAACTAGAGTTTGATGTGTTAAATCTTTACGCATGTTAACTATGTCAGCTGTCTTCAACTTTACTCTCTTCAGAAATCTGGCAAATGTGGTTTTCAATAGGTCAAGGACCAAGATGATTGTAGTTCTTCCTAATTACAATGGGTTATGTTTGCTTTGCTCTGAGATATATTTGGGAGCAATATATCTCTGGGTAGGTGCTTTGTGAGCAGAGACCCATCCTTCAGCTCAATGGTAACCACAGCTACAACTATCTAGGAAAGTAGTGAGCTGGTTCCATGATTCATCTGAGGACTGCACTGATGACAACTGTAACCATGGTAAAGATGTTGTAGGATGCATCAAGGTGTCTCAACTGGTGGGTATAAGAAATTCAGAAGTAAATTTGATGCAAGTAGGATTTAAAAAATGTGGCCTTGGGTGCCATGTCAAATAACAGCTGCATTATTGAGATTAAATTCCTAATTGCTTTTTGGTTAATAGTTACTCCTTTCCTCTAATTAGCTAATAAATATTTAGTATGTAGCACTGGTTTATATGTGAAAGCTCTAGCAGAACTTGGGACACTCATATACGTATGAAGTTGGTTGAGGAATAAGAAAAAGCCTGAGTTCATGAGGACTTTGTGGTTATTCTTGGTGAGAGGGAAGACCTTGAATAGGTGGAACCCAGATTAGCTATAGACATTCTGCTCTTGGAACTGCACACACATGTGCTTGCACATAGATTGATGCAGGGGGTGGGTGCTCCCTGGGGATGGGTCTCTGGTGACAGTAGAAACAGCTGGCCAGAAAGGTTCAGTTTCACATCTAATTTCACTTGTGTCCCATGAGATTCTATCAATAATTTCCCTAAACTTGTTAGAGAATAAAGTCTCTAAGAAAGCCCTTCTGCCAGAGCCCTTGGTGGGTCCACAGACCTAATCTACAGGATCCCACAGATTGTGGAACTGATAAAGGCTAAGGGTCCACAGGCTGATGATGGGGTGGAGTGTCCTCAGACTTCCTATAGGATGCTACACCAGAAAGCAGCTCCCAGGGCCTTAGACTTTGCTGTTTTGACTGTGATTTGAGTTGGGCTGACTATGCTTACTGCCTCCCCATTGGTCAACCACACAGGTATTCCTCCTTTCCCTTTGCATCCCTTAATTATTTTCCTGAGCACAATGTGTATGGGTGTTACAGTAGAGATAAGAGGATTGGTTTTAAATTTAGATATACATATATCTATCTCCTCTTAGATCTTCAGTCACTTAAATTTCTTCAGCCTCAAGTGTTTTTATAAGTCAGAAGGAAAGAATAAAACCTGCCTTGGTACATACACAAGTAAAGGTGATATTTTCAAAAAATGAAACAGGACTTGTGAACCCCTTTGTGACCGTTAAGGCACTCTCCAAAGATGAATGATCATTTATATATTCTTTGCTGGGCACGAGTACTCAGACACTTGGGTGTGTCTAGAACATCCTCAAAACAGTACAGAGAAAAGGTGGACAAGTTCATTTAGAGAGAAGATGGAAGAATTCTGGGCGAGTGAAAAGACCATAAAAATAATCTAGAACCTCTCTCATAGATGAGAATGCTGAGGTCAGAGATTTAAGGCTTGATATCTATTCCAGCTGCAGGAGTCCCTTCCCTGCTCTCCTAATTCTACCACTGTCCACTGCAAAGACTTCTTTTTGTAGATCTGGTGACATCTACTCTCTGGTATGTTCCCTTATTCTCTAGACTTCCAACCTCTTGAGAGCTGAAGGGGTCAGGGTGATCAATATGCCCAGAACTGTAGGCACTGTTGGTGATGCCCAGTCCTCTGGAACTCCTCAGTACAGCCAGCCCAGTGGTCTGGCTGCCTCTGTGACATCTTTCCAACGTAAATCTTGGGTAGTTGTTCTTTCTTTAATTGTTTTAAAAATTTTAATCCTGTTTTTCTTTCGAGACATCTCTGTATAGAAATTCCCATCAGAGACGAGGCTGTCATTTCCTCTTCCATGTCTAGGAAATTAGAAAAACAGAAGATTGGTAATAGGTTAAGAATCCAATCCCCAGGAAGGTGAGAGGGAAGCGAGCTCCAGTAGGTCCGACACTGGGATGGCATGTTTATGGTTGGGTGTCAGTGACTGACCCATAAAAGACCCTTGAACAATATCTGTTAACTGAGAGCTGACTGGATGAGTGGTCCCTTTAGAATATTGACAAATGTATAGCACAGCAGCAACATAGTTATTTGAAAGACATACTGATGGCCCTTCATTGTTTTGGAAGAGGGACAAGGGCCATGGGATAACACAAGGAAGTGCCATGTTCTCTTCTGTCAGTGGCACTCAGAATCTCTTGTTGGGCTTCCATGCAGATGGGAAGTGGGGTGAGGGAGCTAGTTCAGCTGTTGTGGGAATGAGAAAGCCATCACTGAGACCATAAATATGCCAGGGACCCACACTGTGATGCTGACAGATGCCCTCCTGGCAAGCTCAGATGGGAGAACTCCTGGAATCCAGATTTTAAATTAGAGTCACCTGAGCCCAGTCAGGGACCTGCCATCCTTCTGATGGAATGGAAAGGAGAAGGGAGGGAGAGACGAGCTGAGGAAAAATCTTTGTAGCTGAGCCTACTACCTGACTTTCCTCAGTGGGAGCTGTATGAATAGTGTTTCATGTCAAGGAGATGTAGTTAAAATGCAGACTGCTGATCTGTGGTCTCTGAATTCCAGAGGCGTGGTCTGTGCCCGTGGCCCACTCATCTTCCCTCCCTTTGATCTATCACTTATGTAGAGAAAGGCTTTTATGTGTGGTTCCCATACAATGGGTAATTTAGTTCATTCCATTATGAAAAAGTTGGAAGTCTAGTACATTTGCTTCAGTTTTTCTTCAAAGTACTTAGGAATGTATTATCCTCATATACTTTAGGTAGCCTGAATACATTTTCTCTGGTTGTTTATAATAGAATTTTTGAACTCTTTCTTTTTTAGCCATCTCAAAGTAAGTTGCAACTTATTAAAATAAAATAAAGTAAGGATGAAAGCATGTACTCTTTCAGGATACACAGTTGCTTGAGACAGGTCGTGCTAGGGGAATATATTGATATTATGTTGACCCAAAGTGCCTCATGTTTTTATAATTGAAATTGACACAATTTTGTGCCTGTTAAATTTCAAGTCCACTTGTGGTCCTTTTTGCAACAACGTAACTTACAGTCAAGCCCCCCACTCTCTCAGATTTTGTTCAAAGTGTGTGTCATGCATTTCTGCATCCAGATTGCTTTCTTGGCTAATTTATAAGCAACATACAAGGAGTTAACCATAATGTCTTATCCAAGGCTTGGATTTGATTGTGTTTGAGTGAAGGGAATTCTCACAGGTAACCACAAGTACATTATATTCAAGTAGACCACTAGAATCTAGTGCTAGTAACATTTGAGTCAGAAAACACGCGTCTCACTTTTATTTTAATGATTCCAAAAGTTTTGGGGTTAGTAAGAAAAAAAATCTTTCTATTTCATTTATTAGAAGATATTCTACAGGAACTAGTATTTGTACAGGAGAAAATATTACTTTCAAGAGCTATGTGAGTCATCCTTAGACTTTGGAATAGACAGTGTATATACTTATCTTTATTGCAGAAAAGCTTGAAGAAGTACAGAAATATAAACAGGAATAATAAAGTCTTGTGAGATTTGGTTGTGTTATAGAATCTTCAGGGGAAAGAAAGATGATATGGTAATGTTTTTTGTTGCTGTATAAAAATATCCACAAATTGTGTAATTTATGAAGATCAGACATTCATTTTGTTGGTGGGTCTTGTAAATCAAAGAGCGTGGTGCTGGCATTTGGTCACATTGCCAATGGCCTTTTGCTGCATCATAACCTTGTGGAGAATGTCATGTAACAAATCAGAGCAAAGTCACTAGGCGACGGTTCTCTTCCTTTTCATTACAAATGCCATCACAACAATGTAACCCTCATGGCCTCTTCTCAGATCTCAATTACCTCAAAAGCACTCATCTCTAAATACTCTTAATATATAAATTTGTGGATTGTACTTAAAACAGAGAAAGTTTCTGATAGAACACATTTCAAGATGAACATGCTTTAGTGTCTTCACTTCTCTGAGTGAAGGAACCTTGTAGACGTTAGCTGTAGACAGTTTGAGTGAATAAATTTCTCTTTCTTTTTCTCAGTATAATAGACTAAGTTTCATGGACATTGGATGCATGACTCTGTAAGAGAAATTATAAACCAAATATTGCTGGAGTTCTCTGATAAGACAGTTATGTGACGGGAAAGGAATGTAGTTTTCTTTTGTTGTTGTTGTTGTATATTCTCTGCATTTACATTTCAGATGTTATCCCTTTCCCCCAATTCCATGCCCCCTCCGCCTCCCATTGCCTCCATGAAGGTGCTCCCTCTCCCAACCACCCTCTCCCACCTCAGCACATTGGCATTCCCCTACACTGGGAAACTGAGCTTTCCCTGGACCAAAGGCCTCTCCTCTGACTGATTCCAGAGAATGCCATCCTTTGCTGCATATGCACCTGGGGCCATGAGTCTCTCCTTGCGAATTCATTGGTTGGTGTTTTAGTGCCTGGAAGCTCTGGTGGGTTTGGTTAGTTGGTAATTTTGTTCTTCCCTTGGAGTTGCAGACCCTACCAACCCCTTCAGTCCTTTATCTAGCTCCTTTATTAGGGTCTTTGTGTTCAGTCTGATGGTTAGCTGCAAGCATTCTCCTCTGTATCACTATGGTTCTGGCAGAGCCTCTGAGATGGCATCCATATCATGTTCCTGCAAGAAAGCACTATTGGCAACAGCAATAATGCTTGGGTTTAGTGGCTGCATATAGGGTGAATTCCCTGGTGAGGAAGTCTCTGATTGATCTTTTCTTCAATTCCTGCTTTTCTATTTGTCCCTTTATTTCCTCTCATGAGTGTTTTGTTCTCCCTTCCATGAGGACTGAGGCATCCACATTCTGGTGTTGCTTCTCTTTGAGCTTCATAAGTTGTGTGAGTTGTTGTGTATTCAAGCTTTTTTTGGGTTAGTATCTGCTTATATATGAGTACATACCACGAGTGTTCTTTTGTAACCCAGTTACAAAGAACTCAAGATGATAGCTTCAAGTTTCATCCATTTGCCTAGGAATTTCATGAACTCATTTTTTTCCCTAATAGCTGAGTAGTACTCCACTGTGTAAATGTACCACACTCTCTGTATCCATTCCTCTGTTGAAGGACATCTGGGTTCTTTCCAGCTTCTGGCTATTATAAATAAGGCTGCTATGAATGTGGTGGAGCTTGTGTCCTTGTTATACGTTGGATAGTCTTTTGGTTATATGGCCAGGAGTGGTGTAGCTGGGTCTTCAGGTAGTACTATGTCCAATTTTCTATCAAGATTGACATCAGGTCACATGGAAGTCCTCAAGAACCAAAGTTACTGTGTATATCTTCTTTTTTGGAGATCCACATGAAAGAGGATTAGTTACTATGGGGAATGGTCTGTATTGTTTTGTATTTTTTATTTTTTGCTGAATTGTAAAGTGATATGACTGTTTCTTTACTACAGGCAACCAGTACATACAGTTTTGAATGAGAATGGCTTCCATGGCTCATATATCTGAATATTTTGTTGCTAGTTGGTGTAAGTGTTTGTGAAGTGTGCCTTTGCTGGAGAAGGCATCTTACTTGGGCTGGGAATTGAGGCTTTAAAAGCCCACACCATTTTTATTTAGCTCCTTTTCTTTGCCTTGTGCTTCTGGATCAGAATGGTAGATCTCAGCTATTGTTCTATTGCCATGTCCCCCCGCCCCCACCTACATGTTCATGATCATGGGTTCTAACCCTCTGTTTTATATGTTGTCTTGGGCATAATATCTCTTTATAGCAATAGAAAAGTACCTAGTCACTTTACCACAATACAATAAATGTTTATAATATGCACATACAATTTTGCAGAAACATAATATATAAGAAGATTTTCACTAAAACTTTGTTTTGAGTCAAGTTTTGCCTTAATATGCATGCACCTACAACATGGTCATGTTAAATCAGCACTGCTATTCTCATATTCAGACATAAGCAAAGTGTCACTGACTAGACTCGATGTCAAAGGGAGGAGAAACTTATTCTATTGTTTACATTTGGGGTGTGCATACAATACCATGCAGGTAGGAATCCTATATTAACAGGTTGATAAGAGTACTGTTCAGAGAGGGTGTGTACATAGGAATTGAATTGAACTTATTCCAAGTGCATTATTGAAAGAGGTATGAGTTCATAGCCCATAGCAACTGAGATGCTAGCTTGCTAAGCTATTCTCCATGGTTACCTGCCTCACTTTCTCTCAGGGTCAGATTGTTCTCAAGCCTCACAGAGAGAACACACTTTTGTGATGAAGCTGACCATGGAGAGAAAAGTTGCTTTGATGGCATCTATAGACTTAGAGCTTTCAAACGATAAATGTTGATCATTTAGAGACAGTTTTGATTTGTAGTACAGTGTTTGTGTGTGTGTGTGTGTGTGTGTGTGTGTGTGTGTGTGTATGCATGTATGAGTCAGAGGTGGGGAAGAGGAAGAGAGAGGATAGAGAAAGAAGGAAAGAAAGAGCTAGAAGAGAGAGAGATAGATAATAAATGTGTATCTAATTGAGATACTAAGGCTCTGCAGTAACCAACCCTTAAAAACAACAAAAAGATTTTATAGCTATCATATGGGGGTGGGTATGGAGCCAGGGCAGGTTTTCTTCCCTGTCAAGCCTGTTATTCATATTGTACTATGAATCTCCAGGCAGCACCTTGCCAAGTAATTGAGCACTCTCTATTAGATTGAGTCCCCCTTGCTCTCCTCCCTACTACTGAGTGGTATTCCTCAAGAGCCTCCACTTTCAAGCCCTTACTTTGCAAGTGATTTTTGGACTGCTAGAGTTCATGTCTGTCTAATTTTCTATCTCTTTCTCTTCTGCTACCTGATGTTGTGAGCAGGCCTGCCACTGTGTTTAATAGGAATCTCTCAGTATGTCGATGATCAACAAATGTGTGTGTGTGTGTGGCAGGTGTGTGATATTCTACAGAGCCACAGTTCTCCCAGGCTTTTTATCCGGTTGCCTTTGGCTCAGTTGCCATGGCAAGGTCATGTGATGACACTCCTAGATTTGCACCATTGCATGACTCCACAGTCACGAAGCTCCTTGAGGACAGGTGGCATGTCTTGTTGACATAAAATTTGTATTAGTTCACTGACCCATGAGCTCTCAAAACATGAGTGCTGAAGGATTTACCATTTCAGTGAAAGAATAGAAATTACAAATAGACATATCTGTGACAAAAGCACTTTAACATTGTGTCAGTGCCTTAATAAGGTGCTGACATGTGGTGGAGAGTATGTTATTTAGCCTTGGATGGCCCGGGTAGAAACCTTCCTCTTCATACCAGCTGAGTAAACAGGAGCATGCTAATTAAATTCCCTTCTACACAATACAAGTGATCCTGGCAATTGTGATTCCACAGGATTCTGTAGGGTATAATAGCACAAACACAGGAAAGTCACCAGACAGCCACTGGCATTTTTTAAAATGCTCAACAAATGTTTGCCTCTAGGGTAGTGTAGATTTCTTTAGAGCATGTGATTTACAGCATATTGATTTTTCCCTTTTACACATATGTACCTTGCACTCAGACTGAAAAAACAGCGGTTGGAAATGTATTTTAAAGAATAACTACTCAAGCCATAACTAACTAACTGCATGGTTAAATGAAAGATGACCCAGATTCTGGTCTGAATCTTGTCTGTGGACAAGATGTTTAATGTTTATGCATCTCTTTTATTTCTAACTTGTACAGGGATACTTTTAGAAATTCCTCATGGTTAATGGCAAATAACTACATTGAATAGCTCAGTATGCTTCTAGACATATAATACATTCATAATAAATTTATTTTCCTTTTTCATTATACTTAGGATGGAGATCTCTTAGTAGTGTTCTTAGCCCACATGACTTTCATGACATCTTTGGTTCACAAAGCCCTAAGTCCCACGGAATAATGGACTAGAAAGGGTTTATTTGAGAGATAGGCATGTAGAGAAGCCAACGTCATCAGAATCCATCTCTCTTGGCATTCTCACTTCCTTCTCATACTTCCTTCATTTCTAGTCTCTAAGATATCTACCTAGTTAGTCATATTAGGAAGCACATTAGCCACTATAGCAAAGTCCAGAGGATAAGACCCATCAGGAAATGGATGGAGATAGCTTATTTTGTAAAGTGCTTGTCTTGCCAGTATAATAATTGGTGTTCAATGCCCAGAGCCCACATAAGAAACAAATGAGAGCAAAACAAGCACTACAACAAAAATCAAGTGTGGCAGTGGGCATTTATAATTTCAGTGTTGGGAGGAGACTGTTGATCTCTGGGCTTACTGGTCCAGCCAGGATAACGTACATAGTGAGTTTCAATTGGAATTGCTATTTCAAAAAGAAACAAGCAGATGAAAAGATGTACAGCTACCTCCTAAGGGAACACATCCAAGTCCTCTTGCCTCCACATATACCACATACACAAATGTGCACTCACAACATCACATATGCTTCACTAATTGACAACAATGGAAACATAGAGAGTCATCTAAAGGTTGTGTAATTGCCTCTGTAAAATAATTATTTAGTGTGAGTGTGTGTGTGTGTGTGTGTGTGAGAGAGAGAGAGAGAGAGAGAGAGAGAGAGAGAGAGAGAGAGAGAGAGAGAGAGAGAGAGAGAGAATATGAAGAATATGTAAATACATGTGTGCCATAGCCTGTGAATTAAGGTCAGAGGACAACTTGCAAGAACCAAATCTCTTATTTTCTTGGATAGGTATTCATTGAGATCAATAACTTAGGTCATAAAGCTATGTGGCAAGTGCCTTACTCATTGAAACAACTCCCCTCTCTTCATTTTTTACCAGACAAGAGAAATATGATGCCTCACAAGATAAGTACCTGTGTATGCAGACATACATACAGAAAGTTCAGGCTTTTGAAGCAGCTACTGGACAAGATGCATTGTGAGTCCCAGCTCACCAAGATACACAGCTTCCCATAGCTTCACAAACTTGATGGATGCCTGCTACCTTGATAGATGGTCCTGCCCTCTAAGTTTGAGTCTCTCTTCTTTCCCATGAGGGTCTACTTTTGCCCTATGTACCAGGATCATCACTTGTTAACAGTGATAAGCTGTTGACATTTGTGTGGGGATTATTATTTTCTGCTCAGAAAAACAGGGGTTTCCTGGAATACCTTGGCACATAGCTCTCCTAATGAAGAAATGCCCTCATACCCCCACTGTTTTCTGTCTAACCATAAATTTTATGTGCCTTTGTGCTTGATCTACAGGGACCTCCTTGAAGCTCTAGTACTGTCAGGTTTGGGGGCTGTGTTTTAGAAGGTCACATGTGATCAAGGAGTACTTAACTGTAGGTTAAGTTGCTTAACTGTTGTTTTCCTGCCTCTCCTTTATTTCTCCTTAGATACAAGAGCACATGACTTGGGTGTATTTATCTTCTCTTCCCAATTATTTATTACTTTGTTAATTTTGCAGAATGAGCAAATGGATGAATTGGTTAAAAAATGATGATAAAAGTTAAAAAAAACATTAGTGCCTCAGTAACTAGAGTAGAAAAGAAAGTGAAAGTGAAGTGGGGTCCAGCTAGGGCAGGTCTATAAACCTGCACTGGAAATGCTGAGGCAGGAGAATCTTGAGTTTGAGGCCAGCCTGGCAACCTCACAAAAGCTTGTCTCAAAAAAGATATGGAAGTAGAGTTTCCAGTGGTCATGCTTCTCTGTTTATGTTGACAGCTTCTTTGCTTTGAAGTCATTGGCAACCAAATACTATGACCATGTACTATTTTTGTTTCTTTTAGTCTTTTGGTAGCTTTACTGACTAGTTAGCATGAATTGACATATCTACCATATAGAACACTTCATCTAGGTTTTGGAAGTGGCCCTGGTTGGGAAGTCAACATTGTTACTCACACTGTGGCTGATAACTCTGACTTGCCTATAGGGTCTGCTGTGCATATATTTGACTTACCTTTGTTTCCTGATGGCAGCCAGGCTTCCCCCTAATTTGGGACAATAAGGTTTACTAAGGAAAGGGAGTTATTGAAGACCTCTGAGAAACTGTTGCTCAATTTAGAAGTCGTTTATAGAATAAGATTCCAACAAAATACAAGCCTACAGCCATTTTTTTCATTCTCTATTTCTCTATTACTCCACCAGAAATTTGAATGTTAATGGTTTCTCTATGACATGAGTAAAATAAATAAAAGTATTTTCCTGATTTTGATTATATAAATGTAAAACATACTAGGCAAGAACAACACACACATCCATAATACTCACAAAGTAGAGGCAGGGAGATCACAAATTCAAGGCAAACCAGGGCCACACGGTGAGACTCAGGACAGTGTAGGCTACATAGTAGTTCTCTGTCCCAAAAGTTAAAAAAAATTAGAAGAGATTTTTTCCCTAAGTAATTCCTAATTACCTCATTAACAACATTGTCTATGATAGAAAGTCATAAGAACTAACCAATAGGAATTATTTCTTCTTATATGAAGGCCAATTGCTTTGGATATGACTTTGATTTTGGATATGACTCCAGAGCCATGCTTGGCACAGAACCTTGATGAGTTTAGGAAAATATTCTTGGAGAAAGATTATATGACTATAGTTTCTGCAGGTGAGCTTATTCATAGGACAAGAAAGTAGTGACCTATAGTTTGCTGGACTGGAAAAGGACCCAGTGCCCAGGAAAATAAAGCCTTGGAGGTATATGTCTGGACATAGGCCTCAGGGCATCAGTCAAACTGACTGATGTTTGAGTTTATAGAGCGGAAAGAAATTGCTGATGGAGAAAAAATGAGGTTGAATTATAGCTGAATAAGGAATCAACAACAGTTTATTATTTTCAGTAGAAAAGGTACACTCATGCCCACTTTGGTTTTATATTATATTTTAATTATAATATATTTTATATTAGTCAGCATTCTCTAGAGAAATAGGACTGATAGAAGAAATTTATATCTCTAACAAATCTCTATCTGTCTGTCTGTTTGTCTATCTGTCCGTTCGTCCATTCAACCATCCATCCATCCATCCATCCATCCATCCATTCATTTATCCATCCATCCATCTATAGAGGGAATTTATTAATATGGCTTATGGGCTGTACTTCATATAATTTAACAATGAACTACCAATGAAACATGCAAGAATACAGTAGTTGTTTAGTCCATGAGGCTGGATGTATCATCTGGAATTCACTATATGCTGGAATCTCAAAGACATAAGCTCTAAAGCCAGTGAAGGAATGGACTTGCTAGCAAGAGTAAGCAGGCAAAGAACAAAAGCAGAAGGTGTGGCCCAGATTAAAGGTAAATTTTCCCACTTCAAAAGATCCAGATGAAAAGTGAGTCTTGCCATTTCATATGATTTAATTAAGAAAACTTCCTCACAGGGTGTACACAGCCTGGTGGATTTTAGTTAATTCCAGATATAGTCAAGTTGATAACAAAGAATAGTCATCACTAAGTTCCTACTTTGTACACTGGTCATGAGCAGTGATCACACCTGCAGTATTCTCTGCCACTGGCTTTGCTCCATTATCTCCACTGTGAAATTCTCACTCACTTGTCTGGCAATTTTCTGTTTTTTCCACAATAAGAAGACTACACATCTGCAGACCTTTGCTGCCATTAACAGACACACAAAGCTAGATATATGAGAGATTGTAAGTTCCAAGTCATTTGGTGCACCTAATGCAATGTTCATCTGGGCTCTTGTTGATAATCACAGCTAATTCATTTTGATTCTGCTTGGATCCTTGGGTAATTTCCTAGGTGACAGATTCTGAAAGTTCAGGGAGACTCTAGCCTAGCAAAATTAGGGGCAGCTCATTCAGGGTTATCTTATGTTCTTCAAATTGTCAATGCTTTGAATAAAGCATCAAGTGCTTTCTCTGTGGCCTCACAAAGTCAGGGTGAACATGATATGTTCCTCATCCTCCAGGGGCAAATTCCTTTCATCTAGTAAGAGTGATCAAAGTATCAAAGTGTCTTTTGATTGGTCCTTAGATGTTTCCGAAGTTTCCCCCAAACTGAACCAATGCCCAGTGGATTTGATGGCACTCACTAGTTCTGTAGCCTGAGGCGCCTGGTTTATTTTGTCTAAGTCTAACAAAGCCCACATTCATAAACACAGATTGAAAAAACAGTGTGCGTGTGTGTGTGTGAGAGAGTGTGTGTGTCTGTGTGTGTGCGCAAGTGCACACGCACCTATAGCAGTAGTAGAAAAACAAGATAGTTTCTATTTGAAAAAGAAAAATGGATGGGTTTTACCCAATATAGTTCTTCATTGGAGATATGGCCTTTTCTTGGTACCCATGAGAGATTTGCTTCTAGCACTTCCCTGTGAGCATCCACGGTTCCATCTATAAATCGGCATAGTATTTTCACAGGAGCTATGCCCATCTTTCTACATACTTTATCATATGTTTGTGCCTTACATGCCTAATAGTATGCCAATTGTACAGAAATCATTGTTATATTGGTACTATACTGTTTCAGAAAAATCGCCCAGGTTTCTTAAATATAAATGCAGTTATTTCAGCCCTAATACTGCTCTTCAGAGGTCAGTTGAAGGCATAGATGTAGGTAATGTTCATATGATGGCCCAACTGCACAATCTTTAAGAGAAGAAAGAGGCCTGTAAGAAAGAGGATGGGTTTGGGGGGCTCATAGGAGAATTTTCATTTTACTATACACTCAGGTACAAAGCTTAGTGGGTGGGCTGATTGTGTTGTATTGCTGATAGAGGATTCTGGAAATTAAGAAACAAAGGGACTCAGCACTTATCAGAGCAAGGGTGCTGTGGCTTTTCTATGTTCACTTTTTATCTGTCAAGGAGCTTTGTTCCCGAAGGTCATGAAATCATTGACCTATGCTCTATATTGGAGGCTCCAAAGGGAATTCCAAAATTACGCCGTGAGTCTTCACTTGTATTCTTTGTAATTGTGTTTTATTTGTGTGGGTGTGACTGTCAACCATGGCTGTGCCTGGTGTCTCTGTGGAGGCCACAAAGAGGGCATCTGATCCCCTGGAACTAGATTTACCAGATGGTTGTGAGCCATGTAGATGCTGAAAATGGGACTCAGGTCTTAACCTTTCAGCCATATCCTCAGTGGCCTCACATCTACAGCATACACACACACACACACACACACACACATGTGCGCGCGCGCGCGAGCGCGCAGAGGCATGCACACAAAAACTTTTTTAAGTGTTTCTGGTGCACAGCACCAGATAGAGCATTTAATGAATTTTCAGAAAGAAGAATTGAGATGTATCTACTCACAATCTTCAAGGTTTTGAATATTATAAGGATTATAAGTATAACCCTTGGAACATAGATGTATTCTTAATGTATCCTAGAAATTGTTACCTCTAGAATGTCAAGCAAGTAACCCAAACCCTGAACACCTCTAAATATTGGCATTGGTTTTACACTGCACATCTCCAAGCATACATCCCACACCTACAAGATTATTTGACAAAAGCAAAAGTCAAAGTTAGGCTCACATTCAAAATATATTTATTATTTGAACTCACTCATAATCTGACCACTACGATTTTTTTAGGGGCAAGCTTCTTAATCTATATAAAAAGGAAAAAGGTTTTAATGGTTACCATGTGGAAAGAGATGCAAAGTAGCCACACTCTTCTGCCATATTCCCTAGAGGTTTAAGAATTTTTTTATAACTTGGCATGAGAGGCCCTTAAAATTTTTTGCAGAGTTCACAGCTGTTTGGGCTTAAGATGTAATTATATTTCATTATCAGCATCAGATGAAACACACACAGCCATGTTGGCCCAAGTAGAGCCACGATGATGGGGAAGGTGAAGTTGGCCATGAAAAGTTACACTCAGAGAGGCAACTTTGATCCTTTTAAAAATGAGTTCTTCATCATGAGACTTCCCTGCGTGCTTTTTGGAGAGAGTTCCAGTAGAGACACTGGATGTGAGAATATGGGAAGATTTATGTGACAATTCTCAGCAAGATTTATTTTGATACGGTGGACTGTATCAATATGTAAAAATCTAATAAATATCTGTCTTTAAAGAGGGGACTGCTCTAATTTTACTGTTTCAGAGAAGAGGTTTGGCAAAAAGTCAGAATGTGCATTAAAAACACACTTTCAAGAAGTCTAATAAATAAACCCTTTGAAATATGGCTTCCTAGTGAAAGGCATGTTAAATCATTTTGATAAAGAATCTAAATTAGATCTTTAAATAAGAAAGGCAAGTCCCCTTAACTTATTATTTATAGATTGTTTGGAAATAAAATCTATGCAAACTGACTTCTTCTATTCTTTATAAGGAAACAGTATTGTCAAGTTTTAACAGCCCACATAGTTAGCTGGAGAATGTTCTCATTTAGAAGGGAGGCAGTGGCCCTGGGGACGATATTCACAGATCATTCATTGATGTGCTAGATACTGTGTAGAGCTTCATGAAACACCCTTACCCTATTTTGCCCTGTGTCACAAAATTACACTCACAGGCCCTGGATGGAGAGTGCCTGCTACAGGCTAGCTGCTTGACCTTGAGCAAATGTGCCTTTTCATGCCTCAGTCTCCTAAATTGTACCTGAGACCAATATTAATACCTGACCAATAGAATATTGGAAGCTTAATTGATTTGGGGTAGTAAGAGTGCTTGGCAGTATACTGGGTCCACAGAAATTGAAAAGAGATGCTGACTCAGAAAAAAAAAATTCTTTTCATACTGGGGTTCAGAGACAGAATGTTTAAGAGTACATAGTTGGTTGTTGATAAAGTCTGGAGTTAAACACTAAGTGTCAGGTATGTTTGCAAATATGACCTCATCTATGTTCATTTACAGTCAAGCTTCTTATCACTCTCATCTCACACTGTTCTACCATTCTTCCATTCTATCACTCTGTATGCATGTGTGTTCTGTCTCTATGGCATATCAGATATAACGTAGCACATTGGATGGTCATTTTGTATTATATTATACACGATATAGAATACATGTTATAGACAGGTTCTAACATATGATTCTCAAACTTGTGATGTACAAAAGCAGAAACTGCACTTAGTTTTGAGGATTTAATCTTTTTCTGGGGGTAACAGTATTTGGTCTGATCCTCTCTCAGGATGCTGGACAGCAGCATTCTACCACAGCTCCCTCAGCTAAGCCATCCCAAAGTGGAAGAGCTGTTGCTCTGCAGTAGAGAGCGCTGCCGAGGCCTTTATGACTGAGTAGTTACTAAATTACATGAGCTATTCAACAATTTCATTACAAAACAAGATTAGCATTGGAGAATTTTGGCCAATTTTGGTTAGAATAAATGTAACTTTGATTACATTTAAAAGAGACCCGGCTAAGTTATCGTTTGGTGGGCTAAATGTGTTAAATACCTCTTAGATTGGAATAAAAATTCAACTTACATTGGATGTCTTGTGACACAGTTATATTGTAACACAAGGAGTAGCTATATATAATAAGTTGACTTATAATTTTGTCATCACACTATGTTACACATGACTGAAACATACGTACTATGAATGACATAATGTGAGTGTATGGAAACACAGACATAGACTTACTTTATGTCACGCACTAGGTATGAAATCCAACAAGAAAGACCCTGTTGTCCACTCAGATAACTGGGCTTGTCTGACAATGGCTCTGGGCAGTTTCACTGTGAGAGAAGTTACTAGTGAATCTGTTTAATTTCAGTGACTCCCTGGATGTATTTAGAGTTGTTTACTTCCTGATTTCAGGAGCTTCCCTGTAGGATGGGATGTTTTAATCTGGGAGAAAAATGCTTCGCAACAAGAGTTAAGCCAGTCTCTTGCTGCAAGCTGAAACAATGTGGGAAACCCAGTTTTCCCAGGAGACTCCATTAGCTAAGGAAGAATTTCAACTTACTGGAATTCTTAATTTCCAATGTAGTTTGGATAATTGAGTAACAACCCAAACCAAGATCAGCCAGAGTATTGCTGATGGCAGATTGGTCTATACACATCTTGGTCAAGCAGTAAAAGCCTATATGTCTGTCAGCCTCTGTTGAATGTCAGGTCTTTCTTTGCTATTTACTGAGTGACTCAATTGTGCCATGAAACATGTTCATACCCAGTGGCCATCTTCCACTCAATTAGCATGTTTACGTGCCTTAAGTCTTGTGCGTGTCACAGTCTCCATGTATATGCAGTCAAAGATAATCGGTTCAAGGGAGTCATGGAGAGAGGCTCACGCTCCTGGCTTTCTGATACTTCCATACAGAGTCGAATGCCAACACAGGAGCTATCTGTGACTGCCTAGTCTTTCTGAAGACTCAGAAAAGGCTACGCTTTGGACTGGATACAAAGATGAGCTCTCTGTATGGCTGGTTGGAGCCTCTCTGGATCTTGTAGCAGAGATTTTAGAACCTCTTCTCTAACTAGTGTGGAATCAGTTACCCTTCTCCTTGTGTTCCCCATGTGAGCTCAGAATTCCTTACTCAGTCTCCAAGTCCTGCTTCTTCCTTTTGAAGGCAACACACTGTCTCAAAGAAGCATATGGTTTGGTGAAGATCAGAAGATGGTGTGTGCAAAGGAGCTGACATTCAGTCTTATACATAGTCACCCCTACCAGGCACCCAGTTAAAAGACACTAGACTAAATATTCCAGTAGGGTCAGGGTGGTCACATCGATTATCGCATTCCTTTATGGACTTTGTAAATGCCTCTCTGGAAGGCTCTTGCAGTGACATCACCCATTTGTCATTGCCAAAATGGTGACACATGGAAAACTGAGATTCTGCATTTCTGATTTAAAAATGTGACTTCTGTGTGAACACAGGGATGCAAACTGAGTGGGAGATTTCTTTGCAAAAGATAGTTTCAACTATTTTAACGTGAGCTCTTCTCCTTGTAAATGCTGTGTAGCTTCACTGGGGCGTTGTTCTGGGGACTTTGCCTTTTAGACTTGATAATAAATTGCACCAAGGAAGGCAGCCTCTCCATTTCTTTGGATAATCCTACTCAGACTGGTGTCAAGGGCCGGCATTTCTTATATTGAGGTAATCCATATCTCTGCATATCTCCTGCACCCAGCGAAAACGAGGCTGCATCCTTGATGAGTGAGTTCCATTTTCCTGTAAGAGGAGAGACATTTGGCAAGACAGTGAAATGTCAGGGAAAATCACGTTCAAAAGCTCCTCTGAAATTAAAAGAACACCATGAGATGTGACATTCTTAACTTCTTCTCCACTCAGTAATTGTTAATTAGATTAATTACTGTCTGGTAAGCTGAGCTGAAAACTTTATTTTCACACATTTAGGAGTGAGGTCAGCTCTTGTGCATGCGAGGGACTGATCTTGGGGCCTCGGAAGCAGCTGTAGGAAGAACCTTAACCCTAAGATGACTGCAGCCACTGGCAAAGAGGAAAAGAAAAGTCTCAGTAGCGTTGGAGGGTCTGCACTTCTGCCACCATCCTACTTGTGGATTAAATTGAAGCATTCCTCTCTCTCGTCTTTCCTACCCTCAAAAGTGTCTCAGTAAATGACTTGAGCTCTTAGCCCTTCTAGGAAATGAATCATCTTGTCTCTGTCAGACTTGATTGCTGTTGACTATTAATTCAGTCTGTATCGATCTCCAGTCCATATTTCTTACTGTTTAGATGGGAAATTATCTCATGCTATTAAAATGTCACTAAGTTTCCGAAGCCTTTACAATTGCAGGTCCAGAGGCCAAGTTCATCCTTGTGGAGCATGGCAGGACTTGGTATTTAAATCTGACTTTCACCCCTTAATTTCTTGTTCCTTTCTCAGTGTGCGTAGGCAATGACTGTTTTATTATCTGGGGCAGGGGAAGGAGACATGGCGCTTTAATAAAACTGAAAAACAGATCATCTCTATGGGGAAGTTTGCCAGACTACCTTATTCTAATAATTTTCTCTGGATCTGGAAACTTCTAAATAAAAAAACCTCATTTTAAAGACTCCTTGATAATGAGAATTCTCTTAAGTTTTCAATTTTGCCCAAGATGTAGAAGACCTAAAAAGGGGAGACTTAAAGATTGTATAGGGTTTTCTGAATTATCCATGGATTATGTATTTATTATAGAGGACATGGACAAGTCTAAGAAGTATAAATAAAAAAAAATAAAACCTGCCTACTTTTTTTGTTGCCACAAACTTCTCTATTTTAGCATAAATATCATGCAGTGAACAACACATATGACCTTGTATGTTTGGAGAGTCACTTTAGGTTGTGCTATTTAGTGGAAAAATGACCCTGCAGTGTGTGCTTACCTATCTCCTGGGTTATCATTGTTAGTTTTAGAGAAGATGTACATGGAAAATCCATCCTGGGGGTCTAGCACTTTGATTTAAGCAGCTGCTGGCACATGTCGCCCCTCCCCCCACCCTGGCTTAGTCTTGCTTCTCTGAGCAGGCACATATGTGTGACAATAGCTTTCAAGCACTGGCCCAACGTGTGAGAACAGGCTGATCATATGTTCTATAGTTTTCCTATGTTGAGCACCTGAATTTAAGGCACTTGCACACAACTGTACTTTGTCAAATCAACAGTAATGTACACTGTTGCATAAATCATAATTCCGAATAGGAAATGCAACTCTATTATTTCCTGGCTGCTGAGACAGTGGTTCCACGGCATCTCAGGAGCAGCGTGTGACCAGGATACAGAGGGTCAACTTGGCTTTGGACACAAAGCTCATGGGAGAGGAAGTGCAACGCTCATGCTAGCAGTCAATAAGAGTGAACTTTACCCACAGCCATGCTGAGTGGGCCAGTTGTAGTAGCTTCACAGTCACCACCCATACCCTGGATGTTAACAGAGGTCTTGCTAAAAACACCAGCTCAATGAGATTTGGATTGTTGACATGGGCAATGTGAAGTGGCATCCCTGCCCACATTTATGGAAAATATTTTGTCGTGGCAGGTAGAATCAGACTGACCACAACTTGCATCTTAGGAGGAGTAGGGTTTTTTTTTCCCTCTGTGAGGTGAGAGGCATTGATGGGAGAAAGAATCCAAGTTGTAATGATTACATCTTAATCCCAACCATCTTAATCCCAACCTTGAGAAGCAGAGTGCAATTCTCTTAGTTGGAACAAGGCCATGACCTTGGGTTAACATCTTTACTTTTTTAGGACTTGCCAAGGGACTGTTAATGACACTCTAGGTCTGGACCCAGCTTTTCAAGGAAGAAGAATGAAAGAAGAAAGCAGGTTTAGGATTTCCAGCTTCCCCTCAGACATTAGCCATTTGCTCAGAAGGATATGCACCAGCACTCAGGCTTCCTGGAAGGCCCTTTTAATCTACTCCAAATATCAGTTCTTCTGAAGCTGGTCTTCAGTGTTGAGATAGGAGGGCTCTGTTAAAGGTATAGGCAGATAATATGACCATGTTGGGTTGGCATGAATCTGGGGTCTGCCATGATTTCAGTCATGGCCACAGGATCTGGTGGCTATAGTGAGCCTGTATCAAAACAGTTCAACTTATTATCCACTTCTCCTTTCTAGGTGCCAGATTTCACTCCCCTATCATTCAACTGTACCCTTCTGTAATATTTCTCTCATTCTTTCTCTTTCATGCATTTAACTGTTAGTTACAGATCATTCAGAGATTTTCACCCAAATTTTAAACATGATATTGTCTTTTCAACACATCTTTAACAACATTTATACACACTAGGTCCAGTCTAGAAAAAAGATTTCACACGGCTCTAGGATCCCGAGAGGCAGACAGCCTGTACCATTTTATAGATGAGAAAACTGAGGCCAGCATTACTAGAAATATGCCCAGGATTCATAACTAGTGGTGGGCCTGGAGCAAGAGCCAGTCATGACTTCCAACTGATATCAGGAAGGCAAATGCTGAGTGATCTTAGTCTCTATTTCTCCCATGTTGTGTCAAGTGAGAAATGAGTGGCTGAGATCTCTGTACTAAGCTTCTTATGTTAGTTAGGCTAAGTTTTACTTATATATGAGATTTTCATGCTTATGACATTTCTGTTCTACAGAGCTGCCCCGAAGTTACTGTTTTGTCTGTCCTTCCAAATGCTCACAAGACCCTTGTTGCCAGACCCCTAAACTGCTCTGTTTTGTCTTCTAGATTCTCTGCATCTTCCTTGGTCTGGATACATCTTTTTATTATTTTACCCCCTAATAGACATTGCCCCATCTGCTGACCTCACCCTGCCTCCTGTGGATGTCTTTTTGATTTAGGGCCAAGCTGCTGCTCCCAGGTCAGAAGGGCCTTCCTTTGGGAGGAGCTGAGTTTCTTATCCTCCTTCTTAGCAGTCCCTGGGGCTGCTTCTTGGGAATGACATGTATCTTTTCACACCACACCTCGTTTGGCGCCTTTGTTTTCTTGTTTCTTTTCCAAGTCTTGGCAACCAAAGGCCCCTCAGCACAGTTATAAACCTCGACTCTGAGTTGTCAGTGATGCTTTCCAGGATCAAAACTGTTGCTATGTCTTCACCTTTTTTCCCCATCGGAGGCTAAATGTCATCCCTGAAACAGCCATGAAAGACCTGGCAGCTCACTGGCCACAGAGAGGAGACTCCATTTTGAAAACAAGCTTCCTGAGCCATAAAATTGGAAGAGAAACAAAGAGGTGCCAATCTTTCATGGCACACATCCCTGACTGCGGACACTCCTTTATTCAGTAGACACTTAGAAAATGTCAGCTTCTTAATGGGCAAACATGGTGGTGACTTTCAGGACTGTGATGTGCAAGAAGGCAGAAAAGTGAATGTCACAATGCGATGATGATTATTTCAACAAGAATTAGGATTAGGTGGCAAACACACTTCAAGGGCTAGCTAGAGGCAAAGAGCAATAAACAATTTTGGGAAAGGGGAACTCAGCAAATAGATCTTCAGGCAGTGGTAACAGCAGCCATGGAACTCCAAAAGAGACTCACTCCCCTCACCCCAACACAGGCACACATGGGATGGGGAGAAAATGCATTTGGGAATTGAAAAACAATCAGAGAGGGTTTTCTAAAGTAGAGTTTCTCAAAGTTCCTAATGCTGTGACTCTTTCACACAGTTTCCAGGGTTGTGGTGACATTCAACCATAAAACTATTTTCATTGCCACTTCATAAATTTAATTTCACTATTGTTATATATCATAAAGTAAATATTTGATATACAGGATATGCAGCTCATGTAAAAATGTCATTTCAGTCCCCCATCCCCTGCCCAGGGGTCATGTTCTATAGGCTGACCATTGTTCACAATGCATTGGATAGATTTTGGTTGGAGCTGATGGAATAGACAGGAAAGATAGAAGAGGTCCTCTCTTACTGCTGTGGCAACAGGGTAACAGTGAGTGTAGATTCTTAAAAGACTATTTATCAACAAGGCAAGAGGATTCTGCTCACTCACACAAACTCTTCTTGTCTTTTCCCTTTGGGATACTGTGAGAAGACAGGAACTCTTCTGTACTGTGGAATGTGCTTGCTGACAGTGTTCTTGAAATACTCTCAACATGTTATGTGCTCTTATTTACCATATTCCTAGAAGCCATTTTCTCTTCTCTTTCTAAATGGCTCAGGGAAGACAGAAACTTGCTGAAGACTTTTTGGTTCCAAACTGAAAGAGCTAGGATAGACACATCAAGGCTGTAATTTCAAAGGCTCACAATTTCCACATGTGGCACTGCTTTCTTAAAAAGATAGCTCTGTTCTCTAGCAAAGAATGGTGCTTAGAGACACAGGCACAGTAACTGTGAGCATTGTTTATATGTTCCAATGTTCTCATGTCCCCTAAGGAGTGATCACACTACAATAGAGTGTTCTGGGAGATCTACACATCTCGTTGAGAAGAAAGAACAACAAGGATGAAGTAGCCTGCACAGAGGCAAGGTAGAAATTGGATTTTATGTATGTTTAACTCAAACTTGGATATGTTTATGTATTTACATTTCAAATGTTATCCCCTTTCCCAGTTCCCCTCTCTCTCACGCCCATGCCCCCTCTCTTTGCTACTGAGGGTGCTCCCCTCCCACCCACCAACTCCCACCTCACACCCTGGCATTCCCCTACACTGGGGAAAAATGCCTTTACAGGACCCTGGGCTTCTCCTCCTATTGATGCCAGAAAACTACTTCATATTATGTGACTTTGGACATCCTTTGTTCATGCTGGAAAGCCCTCTTTGGAGCATGTCACAGGTACAAAGCTGGTGGGTACAGTACATGCAAGCTTTGTCACTGCTCTTCTCATTTTAACTAAAAATTTCCCAGCTCACCACACATTCCCTTTTCTGGATTTCCAAATAACATCTTTCTTTTTAATGGTTGTGAGCTACCAACTCTGACACACAGGAAGAATCCAATTTTCTTTGAAATGAAGAGAAGGAAAATACCACTAGTGCTCTTTTATCATTAATTTGCTCTTTACAAAATATAAAATCACCTGGTTATTGCAGTCCAAACAGACATCAGCCTTTCAGTGAAGGGCTTAGGCTGTGGAATACAAATCACTCTGGCTAAGTTTAAGGAAAGAAAGATGCTGCTTGTTCCCACTGTGCTAATGCAGAGTCCAGGTAATATGGGAGCTACTGACAGCCTAGGAATATGGGAACCATGAGAAACAATGATGCTTTGTCCTTTTATTTTGGTTTTAAATTTAATTTATTACCCTGTCTTTCTTTTCATTGTGAAGGTACTTCAACCCAGGATGGACTATGACAATCACAAGTCTATCTCTATGGTTGAGACCTCATAACCCAACCTACTATTTTGTTCCCTGACACAACAGGAATATCACAGGCAGTTTCAGGCACGCGGAACTCCAGAGCCAGCACATTTTCTAACTCATGCCTCAATGGGTAGCTTTACCTGGAACATCATGGTTGCTGGGGCCTTTCCTACAATTCACGATAAGCCCCAAAATTAGATTTTTGTTATATAACATAAGAATTCTCTTCTCTGGACAGCTACTTCTATCTGAAGAAGCCATAATAATACAGTATCCCAAGGGCCCCAAGAAGTAGAGAGCAAGAATGTTTCACAGATAAAGATACTGAGATTTGAAAGGATGTGATTACTTACTCATCAGGTGATAGGGATGGGAGAGAAGCTGCACTCATTCAGAGTTCTATCAATGCTTTCGGTACTTTTACATGAATGCCATTCCATTTCTGCTAATAGTCACCGTTATATGCCAGGGTTTGCAATAAGATCTCCGCAATGGTTATGTAGTTTAGTCCCCACAATACATAAACATATGAATTCTGGTCCTGGTAGTTGCTTATTTTTTTAAGAATTAAGTAAAAAGATCAAAATATATATCAACTTAGATAACTATGACCAATGTCCTAGGTTCTATCAGAGTGAAAAAGAGTTCTCTTCTTTTGTCCTTATTCTTGAAGGGATAATCCTAACAGTTTCTTCCCTGTGGCTATTCTCTAAGGTAAGGTACCAGGGATGTTCATATATATTGACCTTTCTATCCTAATATGTCTTCTGTAAAATTAGCATTTTGCTCATCAGCTTCTGTAAAAATTTTTAGATTAAATTTTATATATGCACTTAACATTAAACTATGAAGCAAAAATACCAGCTTATACACTGCTTAGTCACCAGTGTAGTCCAAATATATGGATGTGCAATATGTCCTCTTCTTGTTTAAACAGTATCATCATGGCAGGAGAAACGGTTCAGCTGGATGAGATAGCATCCTTTGCCCACTCAGTGTCATCTTTGCAAGGACCATCGTGCATGTCTGGACTGACATCCTTAAGAAATTACCATCTTGAGCAGAATGGCCTTGTGCTTTGATTTTGCACATCTCCACAAACAAAGGCAGTCGTGGGGTGAATATATAAGATCTCTCTTCAAACAGAGGAAGGACCAAGAGCCACATCAAAAGAATGATTGTATTAGGAACTTCTAAATGCCAAGTCTTAAATCATGCTAGCAAATTGTTTTTCTGCTTGTGTCCCTTCTGGTCCCCAAAGCTCCGTGATGGATTGCCACTGGCTGGAAAGAGGGAAGCTTATGGTATTAACCTAGTTGCTAAGACAATTAAGGGCATCTGCTTTCCACAAATAATAGGTCTTGTTTTAAGAGTGTTGACAATAGCGAAGTTTTGATGAAGCACGCCTTGACTTAGATCTTGGAGACGGCTGTGAGCTAGAGTGAAGATGTTTGTGAAAAGTAGAGAAACTTATCCAGAATTTCATTTCTCATATTGTAGGCAGACATAATCAGTGGGAACACTGCAAAAATCACCCTTGATGTTTTTTAATTTCAGACAAATCTGTTAATAACAAAGCTGATGATGGCTTATACCCTATATGACTGTTCCCGAGGATGACATAATTACTTTCTGAGGGCAGAAGGAAGAAAACAATTTCCTGCTTCTCACAAATCCATCTAGTTCTGGGTGACAGCATCAAAGCCACCACCATGTGTGATGACTGCTCTTCACTGTCAGCTGGATGAGGAGATGCCCATTTGGGTATATATAGGTAGGTGTATTCAGAGTTTTAAATGAAGGGGAAAGACTATTTTTAAATGTGAATGGTACCATCCTATGGGCTGGGGCTCCAGACTGAATACAAAGAGAAAAGGTGAGCTGAGCACCAACTTCCATTTGTTTCTGTTTCCTCATGGTGACCAGTGCTTGACGCTCTGTCTCCTGTGCCTTTCCGCCATAATGGACTGGACTGCATGCTCCTCATGCAGCACAAACCTTTCCAGTCTCAAGTGGTTCGTCACAGGACTTTGTCAGTCACAGTATGAGAAGTAAGTGACGCACCATCCTTGTCTGTCTTGTCTTTGACACTCTCCAGGTTCCAAGGTCCTGCTTCCTCTTGCCCACACTCCTGTTAAAAAGACGTGGCATTTTGCTCCATGTTGGTTTAGAAACAGAACATTCCTTTACCTGTTTCCAATCAATCACAGATTTTACATGATCTTCATAATGAAAATAATAAAACATCCTTTAATTCCAGGACTTTGAAAAAAATTCCAATAACATGCTCTATTGTAGTAATATCTGAAATTATATGTATGTGATTTCCTCTTTGTCTTCTTACAGTTTCACATATTTTAAAATTTTCAGAAATTTCCCCTTTGTTATAAAGCCCTAGATTTCTCTTTTATCTGGATAACTTATCAGTCTTCTGGAAAACAAATCCATCTGATTTCAAACTACAATAAAGAGTCGCTTCTACCATTCTGATTTCAGAAGCCAGGAAAGCAGAGGTGTAGACTTGAAGGGGATATTAGAGACCAGCTGTTTCCTGTCTCTCTCATTTCTAACTACCATATACTGAAGAGACTCTTTGCCACCACCTTCACCATGAGGTTTGTGCTGCCATTGACCCAAAGTAACAAGGCCACATGACCATGGGTGGAAATCTCTGAGTTTTGCCCTTTTGAAGTTGAGTACATTTTGTCATACTAACAGCAAGTGTACTTATACACAAGTTGGGGCAAAATATATTGCAATGAAAAAAGGCAGAGGGGTATGTTCTTCTTGACTTGACCAGAAGAAGCAAGTTTTAAACTTTTCCCTCATGAATTTGCACCGAAGAATGTTGTAGTTCCTTTTTATGAAAAGTCCAGTCTCTCTGAGGCTGACATATTATATCTTCATTGTGAGTGTAGAGAGCATAGCATGCTAAAAGGCTGTCATGAAACATTTCCTGATGTGGCAGTCTTTATGAGCTGTACTATATGCTTTCCCAAATACTGTCTTTTAACTAGTTATCTTTTTCCTTTTTTGTCATGAAAGCAACTAACAGAATCTCAAGATTCTTATCCACAAAACCACATTTGTCCATTTTGTAAGGATTATGATACACTGAGCAGTTGATTTTCTAGTCTCTTCTGCTTGCCTTCTGGCAGGAATCAAGACTTCCTCGTTCTTGAATCTCACCAGCATCTACCATGGACAATGACCATGGTAGGGTTTTCCAAACACTGACTGATAACAGAGACGACTGATGTGAAAAGCTCGAATATCAGGAGAGTTGGTTTTTTGTGATTTTTACCTTATGTGTTCAGACCTCCACTGCTATGGTCTTAAAGTTTGTGTCTCCTCAAAGTCCTATGCTAAAATCTAATCGCTGGTATTTTATGAGCGGGAGGGGGGATTTAAGAGATGGTTAGGCCAGGGCAATTGAGGTCTCATAAATAGATAATGCTCTTAAAAACATCCCATAGACAGACACCAAGCCATGATACTATGACTGATTCTATGTAACGCTTGCAGACAGGAGCCTAGTATAGCTGTCCTCTGAGAGACTCTACCAGCAGCTGACTGAGACAGATGCAGGTACTTATAGCCAACCACTGGACTGAGGTTGGGACCTCTGTGGAAGAGTTAAGAGAAGAACTGAAGGAACTGAAGGGGATGGCAACTCCATGGGAAACCCAGCATTGTCAAATATCCCAGATCCCCTGGATGTCCAGGGAGTAAGCTTCCAACCAAAGAGCATATATGAGCTTTTCTGAGGCACACAGCACATATGTAGCAGAGGACTCCTTTTGTGGCATCAGTGGAAGAGGATGTGCCTAATCCTGTAGAGATCTGATGCCTCAGGGAGGGAAGATACCTGGGGGCATACAAAGGGGGGAAGGGGACATCCTCTCAGAGGCACAGGGGTAAGGGTGATGAGGTAAAGAACTCCGGGGAGGGGGAGCCTGGGATGGGGACAATTTCTAAAATGTAAATAAATAAAATAATTAGTTAAAATATGTGAAAATTAAAAGTAAAATAAAACCCTAGAAAGCTCTATGGCTCTGTTAGCTATGCGAAAAAAGAGACCATGCAAGAGGATCAATGCAGATGCCAAATCCCAAATCTGCTTGTAACTTTAACTAACACTTTAAGTCTGCAGAAGTAGGAATATAAATTCTGGTTCTTTCTTGGCCACTCAACTTACAGTATCTCATTATAGTGGCCTAAATAGACAAATACCAGTATAAACTGAGGCTGAAGAACAAATGTAATATCTTGATTGACCTGAAAGGGGTTTGTCTCCTGCAGATCCCTGGGATTACCAACAACAAATCATTGGTCTTGTCTTCTTCCAGATGGTTCAAAGTGGAATGAATAGAGCAGGGCTCTATATTTTTTTTCGGAATATGATGACCTGCACTAAACGTTCTTTAGGAATTTATAGGAATAGAAACTTACAACCAGTATTTGCTTTGTTGAACTTTTAAAAATCACATGCCTTTTCCTATTTCATTTTATCTTGAAAATTCTTTAAATAATCTATTTTTATTTATTTATTTTTTGATACTAAAATTTTATTTTGAGATTTATATATTACAGAACGTACAACTTTGGTGAGTCTCATCATTGGACATGCTGAACTGACTTGCTTGAACGCTTGATCTCAGGGACTTTCAGCCGGATCCAGTCAGGACATAGACATCAGAGACTACAACAATTGTTAGTGTGGCCTTCTTAAGGCCAAAGGACTCCTCCATTTCCCTCCCTCCCCCCCCCCCTTTAAAGATATCTTAACGCCCATATTCAGCTGGAAGTAGTTATAAAGAGTCGTCGCCCCAGGTTCCTTGGACTTGGGGCTCTGGAGGTGGTTATTCTACGTTGTCTTTATAGAAATTTAGAAATGGTCATGAGTTGAACAGGGAGGAAATGGCTAGAACTGATTGTGGAGGAACAATCTCATTTGGTAAAATTCTTTCCAATAGTTACTAAGTTGAAGTCATAGTTTCTTACTTTGGTACAGAACTTATTTTGATGCAGAATCAAGGCATTCCTTTGTATAAATTTCTTCTATTGATAGAACTTAAAAAAATTTAAAAGTACAAGGCTTAGACCCAGTCCTTCTATAATTGTTATTATAAACTGCATTTAGATGATTAAGCAATACAAGTTAAGGGCCTGAAAGCAAATTCATGGCTCAGAGTTTACTGTTAGCGTGTTTCAAGATTTTTTTTTAAATCAGAAATAGCTGAAAAAAGTTAATAGACAACAGTCCAGATTACTTTACATAGTTAAATAGTAATAATCTATTTTTAATTCAATTTACATTCTAATCAAAGTCCTCCTCCCTCCTCACTTCCCTGTCCCACTCTTATGAGTGTAATCATAATCTCCTCCCTTACACCCTCCCTTGGGTACTAGCTCACTCTGGGCCATCTATCCCACTGAAGCCAAACCAGGCAATACAGTACAGGAAGGGGCTCCAATGGCAAGCAACAGAGTCAAAGACGGCCCCCGTTCCAATTGTTAGTGGGCCCACAACTGCACGTCTGCTACAAATTTGTAGGGAGTCTAGGTCCAGCCTGGTATGCTCTTTGGTTGTTGGTTCTGCTTTGGTGAGCCCTCATGGGCCCAGGCTATTTGACTCCATAGGTCTTCTTGTGGTGTCCTTGACCCCTTCAGCTCGGTCATTTCTATCCCCACTCTTCCACAAGACTCCCTGAGATGCACTTCATTTCAATATAATTGCAATTCATAGAATTATACTGTAGAGTTATACTTTGTTTTGCTCTGAATTATTTTGGATAGCAAGTGAATTCAAAAATAACACAATTTTATACTGAAGTCTTAGAACAGATGACAGATAATACCTTCACTTAAGGATCTCTGGATTAGGGGTGACTTTGTTTATGCAGGAGGACCTTGGCTTTTCTATAGTTTCTGAGTGTTGGTCTACTCAATAGGAAAGTTGACTAGAGCATTGTCCCAGAAAACCATATGTTTTCTCTGAGTTAAGACTCTTTGAAAGATGCCAACTAAAACTACATTGATTTATTTATGTACCTGCTAAATAGGAGATCCTTTCCTCTCATTTTGCCCTGAAAGTTTCTTCTATAGAGATGAAGATAAGAAACCACAAAGCTTGGGGGTTGTGAGGACCCTTGATATACACTTGTCATAGCCAGGACAATGAGAACAAGCTTTCAAAGACCTTGCTATTGCATGCTGATGTGGATTTTTTTCTTCCGATGGTGGTGTTTTTAGTTTGAGTCTTGAGCAAATGGTCCCTTGAACTCTCATTAAGGATTAATGCACATATCTAGATGATGCTCTTACTGCCCATTCTCAGTCTATGTGCATATTTCACTTGTAAACATCACCAGAAGGAAACATGAGAAATTTAGGACATAGTTTTTTTTTTATGTACAGCATATGTTCAAAATATATTATCAGTTTTTGTCGCTATATGTGGCAGATTTTATGTTCACGAAAGAAGGAAAAAAGCACATGTGTGAAAGTCTGATGTTATTATTTTTGGTTTGTCTTCCTATTTAGAAGTTGTTGTGATGTTTATAAATACCTCCAAACAAGTAGTTCAATGCAAGTTTTTCCGTGAATAGTGATTGAGAGAGAGGGGAAGAGAATATTCCAAACAAAGGCAAATTTGCTTCCTTGGCAAGGTTGATTTAAGTAAAGACTTTATATCAGAAGTTGAAAAAATAAGTCCATTTCCTGTCCATTTTCATCCCACATGAAGGGCTACTCTCTGGTACATATTACATTTTATGGCCAAGTGACAGATTTAGGGAAAGAAAGGTACAGGGTTTGGTGATGGGGGTTAGGTGACTCTCACTCTGAAAAAACCAAGGAGAACCAATTTGTTTTTAAACACAGCAATTTATTCTTCTGTTCAACCCCATAACTTTCTCTGTGGTGGGTTGATTTAACCTCACTGAGAACTTCTGATGGTTGCATAAACCCACCATCCACGTATTGGCAGTAGAAGGGTTTGGAAGGTGTAGGTCACTTACTCACTTTAATCTCTTTACCCCAAGAGCCAACTGGAAAGAATAGAATTTAAACATTGGAAGGAAATTGTCTTGCCTCTGGGGGTACTCACCATGCACAACATTGTTACCTACATTCACATTCCACTAGTTACTATCAGAGGAGGTTGGTGGAATGCAGAGCTTTTGTGAGAAATAGAAACACAGAGCTGGAATTATGTTCTAGAAGTGACTGGAGTCACTGCAGCATGAAGAAAACACATCAAACACATGTTTTTGGGCAAGAGAGAGGAAGGTAAAGGTAAATGGGCAAGAAAGAAGAACTTCAGAGATGCTGAGATGTGGGGGGCTCAAAGCAGACTACTACCCTAACCCCAACCCTAACCCTAACCCTAACCCTAACCCTAACCCTAACCCTAACCCTAACCCTAACCCTAACTCTAACCCTGGCTTGGGTTCTTGGTCTAGCTGTGCTTTACTTCATGGAGGGAAAGCTCATCTTGTGGCTATTGGGCCCATTGACAATGTGATGAACTAGCTTTGAACTGGGCCTCCTTATGGCACCTCTGAGGATATTATAAAGTTTGATCTTTGAATAAAGTAGTTGTTGTCTCTCTCTATCTTATAGGTACTGTGACCTAGTGTCCCCAGGGTGCTGTGACCAACTGGTCACAGTTACCATGAAAACTAGATTTCCCCATGTGTGTCTAAGGTGTGTCCTACAGTACATCACAGGGTCAGGGGGAAGAGAGCTGTTCTTGTGCCCATCCACATCATCTTGTCACCCTCTGCCTTACATACTACCATCAGAAACAATATGGGGAAATTAGGATTTAAAAAATAGCTCCAGATGATTTATTGGGTCATTTTAAGTTTTTTCTCTCTCTAAATGTGCAATATCAGATAAATTTGGTATGGTCAAAAATAAGGCAAATGCTTGAAGTTCAAGGAATTAGGCAGAGTACCAAAATAGATCTTAATTACAAATTAGACAGACCATACATAGTTTTAAACTCCAGTTTTGGGCGGCAAGGTTCTTCAGTACTGAAAAGATTGAATCATTAAAAATGAAATTCTTGGGCTGGGATGTAGCTCAGTAGGAAGTGATTGCTGAGTTCACTTATAATACACAAGACTCTAGATTCCATTCCAAGTGTTGTAGTACAGAGCACAATCAACAAATAATATACACCTTGAGTGTATTTACTACCCACAATATGATTAGCATAGCATTTTGTTTTTATTATTATTTTTTTAATTAATCAAGCAATTTATATTATTCTAAATATTAAGAGCAGTAAAATTATTTATCCCAAACCAAAAAAAATTATTGATTCCATACTTGATTTGGCTTTTAGTGTAGATTCATAATATTTTCATAGTTGGTCACCTCATAAAATAATAACCTCATAAAAGGAGGAATATTTTGGTACTTTGATTTCTGATTCTTAAGATACATATGCAGTTTGTGGATGAATAATTTATGTACAATAAATAAAGCTATTGATAAAATTTAGACAGTGAACACATTGAGCTATGAAAAGATTGATCATGCCTTTCAGATTTCTCTTTTGCTGCCTTCCCATACCACTATCCCTTATGAAATTCTTTTCTATTATTATATCTTGTTTTATATATTCTAGAATATTATGTAAATGGAATATACATTCAGAACTCTGTTTTATTCAACATAATAACTTCTATTTAATCAATATCATGTAATCATTATTTCTTTGTACTACTGGTCACAGTTACCATGAAAGCTTTATGTACTACTGTGTATTATTCTTTTGAATTGCTGTATAGTATTTCTTTTATATGAAGGTATTTGAGTTGTTTCCAACCTTGCATATCACTTAGGTCTGGGAATGGACATATATGTAATCCTTCCCAAGGAATCTGGACAGAGTATACATACTGGATCATACTGTGGTTTTATGTTTTTCTTTTTTTTTTTTTTTTTACTTCAGAGAATATTTTATTCAAACAACTTACAGGATTGTGTATATCCCATAATATCTAACTCAGAGAAAAAAAATGCCCTGCTTACACCAGTAAAGAATAAATAACTTTTTTCCAAATTAAAAAATACAGTAATGGCTAATTTATTTACATCCTGTTATAATTGACTTTAAGTGTTAACACTATTTAATATTTCTTAGTGTTCCCCTCCTCCTGACTGTTTGTTTGTTTGTTTGTTTGTTTTGACTTTTTTTTGCTTAAAATTATACATTTTTGTCAGTACTGTTTTTTCAGACATTAAAATAAATTTTACATAAAACCATGTGAATATGTTTTTTAGTCAGTACTTGATTTTTTTCAAGGGCTTGACAGTATGCATTGAAAACGTACTAGTTGCAATAAGCGTAAAGTACATGCAAAACAAAACACAACATGGAAATAGTCAAAGTCTTCTTGTTTTGTGAATATATGTATATTTTTTGTTTTCTTTATTTCTTGGACTTCATACAGTCTGTGAGTTGTTTCTGGGGGAGTGCAAGCCTCTGGGGTTAGCATCCCACTATCAGTGACTGCATATTATGTCTGTTCTTTTGTGACTGGGTTATCTCACTCAGGATGATCTTCTCTAGATGCAGCCATTTTCTTAAGAATTTGGTTAAGTCATTGTTTCTGGTGGCTGAGTAGTATTCCATTGTGTATATGTACCACAATTTTTGTATCCATTCGTCTTCTGAAGGACATCTGGGTTCCTTCCAGCTTCTGGCTATTATAAATAGAGCCGCTATAAACATTGTGGTGCATATATCTTTGTTGTGTATTAAAGTGTCTCTGGGGTATATGCCCAGAAGTGGAATAGCTGGGTCTTCAGGTAGTACTATATCCAATTTTCTGAGGAATCGCCAGACTAATTTCCAGAGTGGTTGTATTAGCTTGCAACCCCACCAACAGTGGAGAAGTGTTCCTATTTCTCCGCAGCCTCGCCAGCATCTGCTGTCATCTGAGTTTTGGATCTTTGCCAATCTGAGTGGTGTGAGGTGGATTCTTAGGGTTGTTTTGATTTGCATTTCCCTGATGGCTAAGGATGTCGAGCACTTCCTCAGATGTTTTTCAGCCATTTGGTGTTCCTCAACTGAAAATGATTTGTTTAGCTCTGTACCCCATTTTTTAATAGGGTTATTTGATTCTCTGGTGTCTAGCTTTTTGAGTTCCTTGTACACCTTGGATATTAGGCCTCTATCTGATGTGGTGTTGGTAAAGATCTTTTCCCATTCTGTTGGTTGCCGTTTTGTTTTCTTGACGATGTCCTTAGCCTTACAGAAACTTTGCAATCTCATTAAGTCCCATTTGTTAATCTTTGACCTTAGAGCTTGAGCAATTGGTGTTTTGTTCAGGAAATTTTCTCCTGTGCCTATGTGTTCTAAGGTTTTCCCTACTTTCTCATTTAATAGTTCCAGTGTATCTGGTTTAATGTGGAGATCTTTAATCCACTTACACTTGAGCTTTGTACAAGGAGATAAGAACGGGTCTATTTTCATTCTTTTGCATGTTGAGTGCCAGTTGGACCAGCACCATTTGTTGAATAGGCTGTCCTTTTTCCATTGAATGTTTACTGCTCCTTTGTCAAAAATCAGGTGACCATATACATGAGGGCTCATTTCTGGATCTTCTATTCTATTCCATTGATCCACTTGCCTATTTCTGTACCAGTACCATGCAGTTTTCAGCACAATTTCCTTGTAATATAGCTTGAGGTCAGGGATAGTGATTCCCGCAGATGTTTTTTTGTTGTTGAGGATGGATTTCGCTATTCTAGGTCTTTTGTTATTCCAGATGAAATTGCACATTGATCTTTCCAATTCCATGAAGAACTGGGTTGGAATTTTGATGGGGATTGCATTGAATCTGTAGATTGCTTTTGGTAGGATGGTCATTTTTAAGATGTTGATCTTTCCAATCCATGAGCATGGGAGATCTTTCCATTTTCTGAGATCCTCCTCAATTTCTTTCTTTAGAGGTTTGAAGTTCTTGTCATACTGTTTTTCTTTTCAACATATTGATTGACATTATTTCTTCCATGTATTTCTACCCCCTCACCTTCCCATCAGAGTTGTGAAAGACTCAGAGTTGGGCCAGTACTTGGAATAGTCAGCCTTTAAACTTATCAGTTGACTAGATGCATGGATATTTTTTAGGTATAATATAAAGATGCACATCCTTGATGACTATGAATGTCAGGCAACTTTTCTTGTCTTAATTGTCATTTATTAGACTTTTAGTGAAATATCATTTTTTCTCAAATATCTGCATTTGTATCTCAGTTGTAAAGCTTATTTGTTTGGATCCATAAGATGTGACTTTGATCTGCAGTAACATAAATGTTTATGCCACACACACACCAAATATTATGCACACTATACACCTTTTCCATATTATCATGTTCTGAAAGGTGTTTGTGTTGTGGGTGCAAGCTGATTATCCGATGAAAATTGGTAATACTACTTCTCCAGGAACTCCAAGAAGGGCTATCAGTTAGTACATAGGATTTATAAGAAGATAATCTCTTCCTATTTGTTGCTGTATTTTCACTGTCTTACTTATATCTCCCCTTTAAGACATCTTACATATGTATTTTAAGGAACCCACACAACGGGTATCCTAAAGGATGTGTCTGTGTATTAAAATCTGTGAGTGGAAGGTGAAGCACTGTGGTCCATGTGGGTAATTCCAGCATTTGAGAGGCAGAAGTGAGTTGGAAGGTAGTCCTGTCTATATACCAAGGTCCGGGTCATTCTGGGATGCAGTGTTTATTAGATATAACAGCAAAACAAAGAGTGTGGGAAATCTGCAACTACAGATACATGTTTTGATGACATGGGGTCTTCGGCTGAGACAATATCGGGTGTCATTCCATAGTCATTTCTCAGACATTGTCTTGAACCAGAAAATTAATTTTCTTACACATTTCCCCACTATAAAACCAAATACACCTGAATCACTTGAGGATCAAGTGACAATTGAGGACCCTATCAGCTAGTTGTTTCTAATTCTAAAAGTATAAGGGTTCCAGACTTTCCCCCAATTAGAGATAGGATAGCCTCACCTTACTGTACTGTGAAAGAAAACACTTTGAGAAGGCATCAAATAGGAACTTTCACTTTAGATCTCTTTCTAGGCCAATGAGACACAATGTGATAGTTGCCTGATGGTATGTGGTAGAGCAGAGATCTATAGATCTCAGTCATCTAAGAGCATACTGGGTCACTAAGCTGTTATGTTTCATAGACCAGATGCATTAAGTCCGTTGCCATTTTAATGGTGTTTGCTGGACTACTGTCAGCTGGGATCCGTGGGCCTCTGGCCAGCTGGAGCAGCCAAGAAGTTATCTCTCTCCAAGGGGAAACTCTCTAAGGTGGACTGTTTAGTCTCTTCCTGATCCCCTGTGGCCTGTCCCTGACAGGCAGCTGGATGCAGAGAGGGCAGCTAGAGGCCAAGGTAGAGACTACTGAGCAGGAAGTGGCTGGGTCGAGGTCCAGCGACAAAAGCTTTGGGAGAGAAAACTCTTCACTGGTGTGTTAGAGCTCATTAAGACAGCCACTCTCAGATGACCTTTGGTAAAATAATTTGTGCACTTATTCCTTGTGGATAGGACTTATGAACATTTGGGGATGGACTGGGATCTATAGGCAGATGCTTTCTATTGGCTTGGTCTGAGATGTTAGGGATACATCATCTACATTGGAAGAACTTTGGATGTTGTCCCTACTTGACTGTCACAGTCCTCTCATTGGGGTGTCATGGTCACTTGTTCCAGGACAGGAACCTGGTCAGGAATAGATTTAAATATATGCTGTTCTGTGAGAATTGTCAGGGGCCCTGACTCTATTGGACCTTACCAGGTTTGCTTTCTGGTGGCATGGTCCACTGCCCAACAAGGTTTTCAACCTACCTTAAGTTTGTTAAGTGGTAAATAACTTCATTGGGAAGCAGGGAAATTGATTTTCCTCTTTTTTCCATAACTTTTAAGAAATTGCTAGAAACAATTCTTTCTCAGGCAGAAGGCTGGATTAAGAAGAGGACATGTGAATAGTGGTAAACTCCAGTACATGATCTTCCAGCTTTGTCTTGCACAGGATCCTAGGGGACAATAATGTCTTCATGCTGTCATTTCTCCACTGGGAGGCTAAGGCAAAAGACATAGTTACCATGTCATCAGAGTGCCTGATAACATGGAGAGCCGAAATAACTATAGCACTTAGAGTAGTGCCGACTCCCAATAAATATTATCTATTGTTGCTAATGACAACTCATTACCAGAGACACCAGCTAATGGTGAGTTAGCTTAGTTTGCCCATGCCTGGGATATTAGCTGCTTTTTAATATTTTGGAAACAATCAATTTGTTTCTTTGCTTGCTTATTGTTTATGTAATAACAACTCAATCCCAAATGGATTTTTATCAATGTCGTTTTGCTTCAGGCTACAAAGAAATGGAAGGAAAAAAAGACAGATGATTGCGAACAAGAGACACACACTTTGCTTCTGATTAGTTTTTTTTTTTAAACAGAGCATTTTAATTTTTTTCTTTTTAAAAATTGGATATTCTCTGTATTTACAATTGAGATATTATCCCCTTTCTGCCAACCCCCTCCTCCCCCTCTCATTGCCTCCATGAAGGTGCTTTCTCTCCCAACCTCCTTCTCCCACCTCAGTGCCTTGACATTCCCCTACACTGGGAAAATGAGCCTTCGCTGGACCAAAGGCCTCTCCTCCCATTGATACCAGACAATGCTATCTTCTGCTGCATATGCATCTGGAGCCATGGGTCTCTCCATGCAAACTCATTTGTTGGTGTTTTAGCCCCTGGGAGCTGTGGTGGGTTAGTTGGTAATTTTGTTCTTCCCATGGGGTTGCAGACCCTTTCAGTTTCTTCAGTCCTTTCTTTTGTTCCTCCAATGGGGTCCTCGTGTTCAGTCTGATGGTTAGCTGCAAGCATCCTCCTATGTATCAGTATGGCTCTAGCATAGCCTCTGAAGAGGCATCCATATTAGATTCCTGCCAGTAAGCACTACTTGGTATCAGCAATAGTGTTTGGGCTTTGTGGCTGCATATGGAATGGATTCCCAGGTGAGATAGTCTCTGATTGATGTTTTCTCCAATCCCTGTGCCTCTATTTGTCCCATCATTTCCTCCCATGAGTGTTTTGTTCTTTTTTCTAAGAAGGACTGAGGCATCCACCTTCTAGCCTTTCTTCTCTTTGAGCTTCATAATTTCTGTGAATTGTTTCTTTGGTATTCTGAGCTTTTTGGTTAGGTCTTACATATGGACAGGCACTTCTTTCAGAGCGACTGTCTGCTCCACATGCCAGAGGAAAGAGGAGCGAATACATGGGAGGACATAGGCACCGACTAATGCCTGAGGTAGCGAAGCTCCTTTCTGCAGAGGGTGATAGTTAATAACAATACTGTATCTGGTCAAATGGTTTAGAATAAATGAGTGTCAAACCCTCAGCCGTAAATGGCAGCATCCTAGTCATCCCTCCAAGACTCCAAAAACATGGAGGAGAGCGGGTAAAGAATGTAAAACCTGGAGAATAGGGAGGAATGTTATGAAATGGTGGCTTTATTTCCAATTGATTAAGCTTTTAGTTTGAATAAACATAATTTGTTTTATTCTGCTATTCTATTACATATTTTAATATTGCATATATTAATTATTCATTATGGCTTCATTATGACATTTTACAAATTTTTTTACATATTTACTCCCTGCTAACCCTGCTTGTTCTGCTTCTCTTCCTCAATAGTCATTTTATCTTTTCCTTTTTTTTCAGATGACTGATTATTCAACTTTTTAAAGAAACTTGGAAGAGGGATAATTTCCAGGAGTATGGGTTTCCTGTCAGTAACTATATCATTTAGGGACATGTTTGTGTTTTCTGCAGTAACTGGGAAGCATTGTGGTCTCGTGAGCCTCCTCTCCCTGTTACCATTATCTGTCTATAACACTTTATAGGAACCCCCCCCCCCCGACCCAGGCTGTGGTATTGACAGGACTAGTCGTGTACCCATAAATAAAAATACTGTGAGATCAGGAGTTCTAGGGCACTGGCATGCTCTGAAGCTGGGGCTCCACCCCATCCTACTCCTTCTTCTGATCCTTATATCTTTCCTTTCTTTTATGATTTCTTTGGGCCTTTGAGGGAGTGATAGACATAGTGTGTTACTGTCATTAGTCTGCTTTGACATTACATACATCCACCATACTTCCTCTTCTCTTCTCCCTACTCTTTGACCTCATTGCCCTTTGCATAGTCTCCTTTATACTTTCTTACACACACAGGCCTATACATTTTAAATCTAGCTTCTGCATATGACTACAACATGGCATTTGCATTTCTGAACCTGTCTTACTTCTCTTAACACAATGTATCCATTTTCACCATATTTTTTGCAAATACCAGAGTTTAAATTACTTTTTTATAATGGAATTAAATTCTATTCCGTGTATGAACATTTTTTTTATTCATTTCTCTATTGAGGGGGATCCACACTGGCTCCATGTCTCACCTTGTGTGAATAGCAAAACTGACAACATGAATGTGCAAGAATCTCTGGACTGTTTTGATTTGGAATCTCTGGGTATTGCTGAACTATGTAGCTATTGTGTTCTTGAGGAGCCTTCACCTTGATGTCCATTGTGACCATACCAGTTTCCACTACCAACAGCAATGTACAGGGCCCTCCTTTCCCCACATTCTTGACATCAGTTGATGTCCTTGCATTTGAATAGTGTCAAATGAAAGGAGAGGGAGTGAGCAACTTTGTCTTGTTACTTATTTATGGTTTGTGCTATATGCTATATGGTCCTAGATTCATCAGCGATTTTATCATGAAGAGACTCTGAAGTTTTTCAAAGACTATTTCTTTAAATATAGAAATAGCCTTGTGGTTTTTATTGTTAAGTTATTGTATAAGCCATAGAATATTCATTTATTTGTGGTGCTAATTTTCTTTTTACATTCTTGGAATGAAACCAACTTGGTATTTTTTTTTTATGTCTTTTTGGATCCAGTTGCAGCAATTCTTAATTGTTTTTATTTTTTACATGTTTTTATTTCTATTTTTTATTTTTTATTTTTTTGTTATCCTTCTTCCCGGTCTCCCCTCTATGAACCCCTCATTTATACCACTCTGCTTTGCCACTAAGAGGTTGTTCCTGCAGCCACCCACCCACCCACTCCTGCCTCAGCCCTCTAGCATCCCCCATCTCTAGGGCATTAAGCCTCCACAGGATCAAATGCTTTCCCTTCCACTATATAAGACAAGATAATTTTACTGAGAATTTTCCATTTATATTCGTCAGGGAGATTGGTTAAGAATTTTTTCCTCTACTGTATCTTATCTAGTTCAGTGTCAGGGTAGTGCTGGCTTTGCAGAATGTGTCTGGTAACGTTTTCTCCCTCCCTCCCTCCCTCCCTCCCTCCTTCCCTCCCTCCCTCCAGCCCTCCCTTCCTCCTTTCCTTCCTTTCATAGTTTATGGGAAACCTTGAGGCACACTTGTGCTAGCTCTTATAACAAAGTTTGGTGGACTTAGTCCCGAGCTTTTGTTTCTTAAGCGATGATTTGTTACTAACTCAACCTTACTGCTTACTCTGCTTACACTGTTCAGATCCTATCCATTTCGATTTTGTAAATCATATGGGTCTAGGAATTCTGTCATTTTTTCCCTAGGTTTTCTAATTTATGGGTACAAGTTTTCAAAGTATTACCTAATGATCATCTAGATTTCATTACATTTTCTTGTAAAATTCAGGTTTTTTTTTCTTTTTAAATATCTGATTGTTTTCTCTTAGGAAAACACCCCGTACATTGAAACTACCCTAGCAATAAAAGTCGTTTCTGTAGCAAGAGCTGTTTTTTGAGTAACATGTCTTTTGGACAAGCAAAGGTTGTTCTTTGTGTGCCCACTAGTCTGACCTAGACTCAACTACCCCTAACATTGTCAAAGATTTCTCATTTAAATTCCATCACTTTTTGTTTATTATTATCATCATCATCATCATCATCATCATCATCATCATCATCATCATCATTATCATTATCATTATTCTCTAGTGTAGAGTGGATCCCAAGACATAGAATCCCTATTCTGGGTCATACTAATGTTTATATTGGCTTGTGCCTGAAGTATCTGAACCCATTGATGGGCTTCTTCCTGTTTAGATTAGCCATAATGACTAGAAAACGCAGAAATGAATATGATCCTTGTCCATATAATCTTCACTGAGATTTGATCAATTACTTAATTCATGCTTCATGCTACATAAAGAAATGATTCAAGGAAGAGCTGTGAAATAAGGTCATGCCTCAGGTCTGAGGATCTCGGACAGGGTTAGTTCCAGCAGGATGTTTTGCATATTGTCCAAGAAGGCCCAATTAGTAAAATAGCAGAGGCCCAGAATGACAGCATGCCTCTTCCTGTGACATTCTCTTCAATGTGTTTGGAGGGTGAATTGTTGCAAGCAGAAGACAAAGAGAACCCCAATGAACCCTGGGAGTATTGATGACTGCAATTTGGATCAACATAGCCTGAGGGACCAGCTTGCTCAGGTAGCTACAGAACATGAAGCTCAGGAAACTCTTGAGAGTCATAGCCAAGATGCTGATGGTGCCTAGAGCAAGTCCAGAATTCATCTCTGTTCTAGGTTATCTATAGACAGTGTAGCACTTAGTGTTCTGAAATGGTCTCCTGCCCCCTGCCAGGGCATAGGCTCTAAGGTGTCTCTATGTACTTATAGTGAGGTATATTCTAGAAATCTAGTCCTTTAAAGGGACTGGGATTTTAATTTTGAAATTAAAATTGCCAAATGTTTGGAATAGCCTTTTACTGTCAAATCTTTGTTTAACCTAATGGCACACACACATTCTTTTTCTCTAAACATTAGATGGTTAAGTTTATTTCCAATCTATGCCAGTGTAGTTGTGTGTGGTACAAGGTATAGAACAAAGTTATTTTTTTTTTTCTGAGTGGATATCCAACTGGGAATGTATAGGTCAGAGGTAGAGAGTACTTACCTAAAATATGAGGGGTCCTAAGTTGAGTTCCCAGTACATACAATAAAAAGCAAATGAATGTTCAATTATTCCAGTAATAGTTCTTTAAAAGACTTATGGGCCCTCAGGAGAATTAACTTTGTATTACTATCCAAAAATTAGCTGCCTATACTGTCTATATTATCTGGATTGTATAACTGGTACCTGGACCTATTCACAAATGTTCACACCAGTAGTATATTGTCCTAATCCCTGTAGCTTCATAATCGGTCAATATAAATCTCTAAGTTTTGATATGATTCAGAGTTGTTATGGTCATTCTTTGTATTGCATTTCCGTGTAGATTTTAGAGCCAGCTTCTCAACTTGTAATATAAGATTCTAGAGCTCTTGCTGGAATATCTTTATGCATAAAACAATTGTTTTCAGAATGTAAATAGCCTTTAAAAATAGCCTAGCACACCTAAATGATTACATTATTAGTAAGGAATCTTTGAAATACACAGAAAAAGTTAAGATTAGTCCAAACAGAAATGTGCAAATTTACAGCTTTAAAACAATTCACCAACTTACTCAAGAACTTATAGAACAGAAAGGAAAAACTCCACCAGTACCATAAAACACCAAGCTTACTTGGTCAGCTACTTAAAAGACACTGCGTTTTTTTTTTTTTTTTTGTTGTTGTTGTTTGTTTTGTTTTGTTTTTTTTTTCAAAAGAATACTCCACTGCCAAAATCAAAGACTGAATCTTTTTGAGCATGCATAAAACGATTTTTCAAGATACATCACAGTCCATTTTTTTGAGTTCTTTCTAATCTAGTTTTGGTTTGGTCCCAACTTGTTGAAAACTTACATGTCTATATTCATAAATTATATTGGTATTATGATGACACAAAAAATGACACCACGTTTTCTCTGTACTTGTGTTTCCTAGAAGAATGTGTAAATAATGGGTACTAATTACTTAAAAATTTTTTTTGATATACTGGGGACCCACTGCCATTACATTCTGAGCTTTTGGGGAACTCTGAAAGGTGTTCTAGTTTGTCACTGGTCTACGACATGTTTTGTTGCTATAAAGTCATTACAGTTTGTGTCTTCCCAGAACTTTTCTTACTTCATCTACATTATTTATTTGGTGGTACCAAATTGTTTCAGTTCTTCTTGGTAAGTTTTCTTTTCTCTGTGAGGCTGGTAGTTATGTCATTGGGAAAGGAGTTGGTAAAAAGATGGTGACTCTTGAAGTTCTCAGTTGCTGAATAATGAAGAAGCATAATTAAACTGGTGTATAGAATCTGAGAACTAGTTTTATAAAGTGAGAGGTAGAGATACATAGATGATAGATATGTGATAGGTAAATATGTAGAAATGATGGATCTATAGAAGATAAATGATAGATAGATAGATAGATAGATGATAGAAAGGTAGAGAACAATAAAGAAAAAGATTTTTTTAAAAAGTCCTTTTCCATTTGATATAACCAAAGAAACTCAGAGAAAATATAGTATCAGGAAAAAATTCTTTGAGGATACAGAGAGAAAGAAATTTCAGTCAAAGACCCATAAAGAACTTAGGGGCTAGATTCAATTGTTCCACACATCATTCATAGCTATGACATCTGTTGTAGGAAATTAAACAAAGACTAGCTGCAGTATAAATCTTTTGATTGAAGACTGTATATGTATTGGTTTTCTATGGTGACCAGTCCTGAGTAGCACAAACTCAGTGATGTGCATAATGGAAATGGGTCCCCTGGTTTAGAGGCATGGAGTCTAGGAGTATGAGGACCAGTGAAAGGAGGATGTGATTGTGACTTTCCCCACTTGGCTTGGACTCTGCCTTCTTCTCCATGTCCTTGAGTTTTTTCTCCTTATGTGTGTGCCTGTGTGTCTAAACTTAATGTTGTTGAGAAACACAGCCAAAGTTGATGGAGGTCACACTAATATCCTCAGTTTAGCTTAGGGACATCTGCATAGGTTTTCTTGACATATGGTCTGTTCTGACATACTGAAGTTGAGGGTTGATCCTAGCCTAATTTGGGGGGAGGGCACTGCTGAACCTATAACACTGCTATAAAGTGGTGGAAGTTCTGGAGTACAGTGCCCAAGGGATTTGGATGGTTGTGACTCTGGAGAAGCTGAAGAGAAGATTCTAGGAATGAGGTGGATACTTTTAATTTAAGCTTAAATATAGGAACCTTTTTACAATGCCTAACATATTGTGGAAACCCTATTAGCTTAAATATATGAATTAGTATCAATCTGTGCTAGCCATTTATGGTTCCTCTCTGAAACCTCACCAAGTGTATGTTTTTGAGTTGGTGCCTAGGAGAAGTGGTTCATGTACCAATTTCTCATGATGCTGCCTCCCTGGGCATCCTGGCTTCCTCCTACCTTCAGGTATCCTCTCTTGTCATTTATCTCCTGTGTTTTCTATACTAGATTTCTCTTTGTGTAATTTAAGTTTCTTTTCTCAACCTTATCACCCCTCTTAAAAACCTTCTCAATTACTTCAACCCTTGATGACTTTGCTTGTGAGTCTTGTGTAAACCCTTGGACATAGACTAATGGACAACATACATTTTTCTCATAACTTATTGTTAAGAATACTAGTTTTCATGGGCAATACTACTAATAACAAAGGCATAGGGAATAATGTTTGTGATGCTTTCAGTGCAGCTTGCACTAAGCTAGATTAGCTTTATTTTCATTAGTGACTCTTTCTGGTTGACAGGGTATCATTAGTAGATTGGGGATTTAAACACATACTTACAGAGAGGGTGGTGAGCATGCATCTCTCTGACGCCAAAGTTCACGAGTTAGTCATCAGTACTACACCCACCCTACAGTGATGCTCTTCTAAGCATATCTCCCTATGAGTTACAAAATGTTTTCTTGAGGTCTCAGCTTCCAGCAATGTGAATAGATTCTGACTAGTCGTTTTGATTTTACACATGTACAGGGATACTGTTGGTGGCTCATCACCACTTAGACTCCTGTACAAGGGGAGATGAGAACAGATCCCTTAACAATACAGGTGCTTCAACTGCAGAATGCAACATTTGGGATACTGAGAAAAATTTCAATAGCTACTGGCATTTCCATGTTGTAAAGTTGAAAAAATAATCTCTAATATTTAGCACCATTGGTGCATATTAGAAAAAGGCTTAAATGCCAAGAGAATTATGGGTAGATTTCAAATAACTGATGCTTTTAGTGACAGGAATCTTGGTGGAGATCATGGAAAACAACACTTGTTATTTTAATTAAAGGTGTAAAAGGTAGAATCCACTGTACTTTGTACTATCGTTTTGTTGTTGTTTTGTTTTCTTCAGTTAAGTGAATTAAAAACCTAAATGACTTGTGTCCTAGGTCTCACCTGATCTGTTCGAGTTGTGAAGGAGTAACTTTATCATGAACTTCTGGATCTTGGCCTGTCCCCTGTCAGAAAAATCACTAGGCTTAAATGTTGGATTTGGGGTTTTTTCATGGAGATCTAAGTTTATCTTTAGGGTTCCCTGAGCAGAGGTGCTTTGGTGGGAGAGGCTGTGTAATGAGAAGGCTTGGAAGGTGCAGAGCATAAACACCTCACAGGAACAAGGACTCACATTCATTTGGTCCTTGTCCATAACTATACTTTTTTTGGTGGGGAGGGTAGTAGGGGAGCTGGAGACAGTTAGAACTTGGCTCCATTTTGCCTTTCTAAGAATCAGGCTCTGGATCTCAGGCTTGGTACCCTGTGTGGACTTCATAAGAGACAATAGCATCTGTGACATTTGGCACCCTTGTCCATAGCTGAGAGCTGTGTAGAAAGACTCGCTTCTGCTGATGAGCCTGTAATGCTTGTACCCACAGGAGTCTATCCTACCAAAGATGGTGACAGGCAGGATATGGGAACAAAACTCTTCAAGGTCACATGTGGCCTTGAGTCTAGCCACATAAGATGTTCCAAGCCTTAATTCCATGCCTGTACTTTGGAAATAATTGCAAAACTAATGGGCTGTAGTGGGTTAAATTGAAATAAAGTGTATGTTAGGTGGGACCAAAGAATAGTTTGTTCTTTCTCCCTTAGCAGCATTCGAGTAGGTTTGTTTGGATACCTTTATAAATTAAAGTGAATTTCATCTTCAAAACAGTCATCAAATGTGTACAAACAGTCCCATGTATGTTACCTATGTCATTCAGATCCATGAAATTTAAAGAAAATGACTGGCAACCTTATAACTTTAAAGTAGAAGTGGCATCGTACTTAATCTCAGCACTCAGGAGGCAGAAGTAGGTGGGTCTCTGTTAGTTGCAGGTCAACTTCATCCATGTAGAAAGTACCACACCAGCAAGAGCTATGCACCAAGACTATCTCAAGCATTTAAACAACAAAAAAGACAACCACAACAACATTAACAAAACACTCATGCTACAGATATGAACTGGGGTATAGGGCAGTGATGGAGTGCATGTTCAATACACATGAGACTCTGGGCTTGCTTATACACACGCACACACACACACACACATGAATACATATACACACACTGTACACAATGCAACACTGTACACACACATATAAGCCAACTCACACACATACACACCACACCACATGCACAAGTAAACAATACCACATATACACATAAGCCACAACAAACACACACACACACACACACACACACACACACACACAGAGAGAGAGAGAGAGAGAGAGAGAGAGAGAGAGAGAGAGAGAGAGAGAGAGAGAAGCATAAAAGCATAAAGATAAAAGATAGACATTAATAATCAGACTCGTTATCTGTGCAACTCCAAGAAGTAAAAGATGAGCAAGGATGCTGTTATAAGGCAGCTTTGGTTTTGTGTCTTCTTTTTACCTTTGAGAAATTGGGAAATGGGGAAACAGGAAACTGGGAGCATTCATGGTTGCCTGGTCATAGAACTCAAAAATGAAACCATTACTTGAGAATTTGAATGTGCAGTCTCACACATTATGAACATTTCTCTCTTCAAAATTAATGTCCTATCCATGCTGTCTCATTTTAGAATGCTTCCTGTCAGATAACTAGGAGGCCGGGACTTTTTCTATCCTGTTATGCATCCACACACTTCCTTATCAAGAACCGAAACTCAGTGAGAGTTTAAGCTGTTGCAGAAGCAGAAACTTTTGTACAAGACTGCTGTTCTGCTCAGCTCACTCAAAACTCTCTAACTTTAGCTTAAACTGCGTTTTGATTTTTCTTTTGTTTATTCCTGTCTCTTCCTGTCTTCTTCCTTCACCCAACAGATTTCTCATACTTGGGGCAAAGATCTCCCCCACCAAGATGATCACAGGTGCACCTTTTACAATCCCAGCCACTATATTTTTCAAGTGTTTTATTCTTCTGAAAACTGCTAATCACATAAACCTGTAATCAGTGTAGCAGAAATGACAGTTCACAAGCCTGGGTTTTGTGGTCTCAAACATGACTTCACATTTAAACTCTCCAGACTCACATTTAAGCTGTATGAGCTGCATTGTTGAAGTCCCTTCTCCAGCTTTGGTAATAAAGGGTAGATAAGGGGTTGGGGAGGATGATGTGAATTAATTTTGAATTAAACAAGGAAAAAGTTTGTGCTAATATGTCCCATGTAATATTTAAGACCCACTGATACTAAAAGAAGATAACATTTGACAACCATAGCATATATGCAGAGGACCTAGCACAGTCTCTTGAAAGCTCTGTGATTGTTATTTCAATCTCTAATTTATTTTTTAATTTGATGTTGTTTGTTTTCTTGCTTGTAACAAGGATCCAGTAAATTAGGCAGTATGGCTTTGAGCTCGCATTGACACTGACTTTGCCATCTTCCAGACTAACCCTCCTTACTCTCTAGAATTATAGGTCTATACCACTAGTTCCAACTGAGCACTTCCCTCTTAGTGGGGGACCAAAAACACCTCACTTGTAAAATATCCCTTATGAGGGACAAAAATACAACTCTATGCTTTCATTACCAGCAACCTGGCGGCAGAGGGAGATAAGAGGGATGGGAAAGTGATGTTGGAGGACGGAGAATGAGTTCTTACACTGGGGGAGCTTAGACCAGGACTCAGTAGAGTGTCAGAGAAGCAAATGAGGAGCTGGTCAGTTTAACAATAGGACAAAAAAGATGAAGTGGGGGGGGGGAGCTTCCCTTTTGGGTCATTCCCATGGCATCTCCCAGACTCCTCATGCTTAAGTTTCCTGTGTGTCTCTACACTTTTGCTGAGAGCCTGGCTGGATTGGTCAGTCAGCAGTTGAGTGTACTGGTGTATATGTTAAAGGCCTGAAGAAATTCCAGGGAGTCTTAGGAAAATGAGCTGGCTTACTGCTCAGTGGCCCCTGCCCTCCACTTACATGTTCAGAGCCCATCTTCTTGCTAGCCCATATGGAGCCCTTTCACTTACCTCGATTCTCCCATATTTCAAGACCTTGTCATAAGAACTCACAAATCCAGAACACAAAGTGTAACAGGAAATTGAGTGTTACCTCTGCTTCTTGCTGCATATATCTGGAAGGCCTGTTTTGTTTGTTACATAATCTCCCAGGCTTTGTTGTTGTTGATGTTGATGTTCTTCTTCTTCTTCTTCTTCTTCTTTTTCTTCTTCTTCTTCTTCTTTTTCTTCTTCTTTTTCTTCTTCTTCTTCTTCTTCTTCTTCTTCTTCTTCTTCTTCTTCTTCTTCTTCTTCTTCTTCTTCTTCTTCTTCTTCTTCTTCTTCTTCTCTGTATTTACATTTCAAATGTTATCCCCTTTCCCCCAATCCCTTCTTCCCCTCCCCCTCCCATTGCCTCCATGAAGATGCTCCCTCTCCCAAACTCCCTCTCCCACCTTAGTGCTTTGGCATTCCCTACACTGGAAAAAGGAGCCATCACTGGACCACAGGCCTCTCCTCCCATTGATGCCAGAGAATGCCATCATCTGTTGCATCATATGCACCTGGAGTCATGAACTTTTAGAAAGTGACCTCTCTTTAGTATTTAAAAACAAGTAGTGTGTGTGTGTGTGTGTGTGTGTGTGTGTGTGTGTGTGTCTGTGTGTGTGTGTGTATTTATGTCTCTCTCTGTGTGTGGTGGGGTAGAAAGATGGCTTATCCAATAAAAGCTAGGCTCAAAATGAAACAAAAACGAGCTAAGAGTGTAGCTGTCAGGTCAACACTTGACTAGTGTGCTGACAGCTCTGGTTCACCCCGCAGTATCACACTAAAATAAACTTTAACCTGAATTTATTTATCATTAATGGACACAATGAAATGTTTGCTGAATATTTTGTTTTGTCTGCATTCCCAACAGGAGTGATGCCAAATATTCTGTCAACAAACCCTTTAGGAAACTCCACGTACTGAATGATCTTTATGAACATTAATCCAGTGTTCAAGAGACAAAATGTGGGCTCTCTATCATACAGACTTCCATTAAAAGCAAATTAGACTGGATCTCCATGGCACAGCATCCCTAAGCATCTACAAGATAGTGCCTTCCATCCCCAACACCAAATAAACACAAATCAAATGCCAGCTTAAATATATTCATTTGGGTTCTTTCCCAAAGAGCATGGAGCACACAAAACATTCCAAAGAGCATAGAGGCCCCTTTAAATCCTGGTCCCGTGCCTGTCCTTCTTGGCCTGATATCCTTTCCTTTCAAGACTGAGCTAGAAAAGGTGGTGTCAAGAGTTGAGCACGCTAGGAGGCAGAGTCCCTCTCTGCTCTAGGCAGCTTCACAGAGGGAGCAGAACAAGGAACAGGGAAGGGGAGGCTTAATTCCTGTCTCTCCTGCTTCTGTCTTCTTATTGGTTTGAACGATTGCTCTGGTTTCAGCAAGAAAAATGTGTCTGAAGGGGTTCTGCTTCTAGAAGCTTAAAGCCCAATGTGCACGGGCTCCTAGTTATTAAATTAAATATTGTGTTCCCGTGGCAGCTGGGGTATCAGCTGCAGAAGGCGAGCAGCTTCTTTGCCTGTGTATGAGCAACTGCGATAAGTAGATAAGGCAGAAGATGGCGTCCAGTCAGTTGCGAATAAAGGTTGTCTTTAGAATCCACGCTAATCTTGCAGCAACTTGGGTCAGAGATTCAAATAGTGTTTGTGTGAATTTGTGATAATCAAAAGATTAGCAGCCATTGCTTGAAATTTTATGATGCACTAGGCAATGTGGCAGGCACTTAAATGACACCCTAGAATTTGCCCATGATCTCTGCCCACAATGTTCCCACTCTAACTGGAGAGTGTTACAACATAAATAATAATATTGATGAATGACAAATGCATAGTCATTGAAGAATTGGGAAAGAAAGTAGAATTCCGAAACAGAAATGCTTACACAGGTTGAGCTATG
>NC_137972.1:71005492-71195492 GCF_963924665.1 Micromys minutus
CATTTCTAAACTCATTTTTACAATTATCAAAATACCAACCTTTCTAGTGTTCACCATTTCTTCTTTGGTTGCGGGTGATTGCCTGCTGCCATATCCTTTCCATTTGCCTTGTTTTATTTTGTTACAGTTAATTTTACAGTTAATGCTGGGTTGTGTGCATCTTAGACATGCTATGAAGGTGAGGGTAACCTTGAACTCCTGTTAAAAACATGAAACCTGCCAAAAACTGAAGGAACACTGACAGCTTCATAAGTTGCTGATAGAAATGTAAAACATTTTCGTTTAAAAGAGTTAAAGACAGTACTGACAGTCGGGAGATAGAGATGGGAATATAGGAATAAGGCATGACAAGATGTAGCTCCCAAACATATGATCCAGGGGACCTTTTATTGTGTGATGAATATTCCATCATGTCATTAGCCCTTTAAGGAATTAATTTATTTGCTGGTTCAGAACCCTAATGATCTCATTGTCTCTGAAAATACCCTCACAGAAAAACTCACAGGTGCGTTTTACTAGCATCATGGACATGTCATTACATTGAATTGTAAACTAACCATCACACTAGAACAGAAGATCAAATCAAGCACACTTCCTTATGGGAAAGGTTAATCAAGCAAGAAACAAAGAGCCTTCAACAAATATGAGCAAACCAAGGAGACTGAAGGACTTTGAGACTGGCTTGTGTATTATGTAAAAAGGCCTTATGCAAAGAAAGAAGATAGATTTAGGCATACTTATACAGTGTAATCATAACATTTATAAGGACTAGGCAACATGATCATGGTCTGGCTCTGATTACCTTATTGTTTTGATGTAAAACCACACCATAAGCTCTTTAATGTTTGACTGCATTCTTTAAAAGTACTCTAATGGGTGTATATAGTATACTGTGTGAATCTGCATTTTCTTAAAAAACTAAGTGTAGAACATCTTCTAATATGGATATTATGCAAATATTCTCCTTGAATTGTCCAGTGCTGCTGACGGCACCACTGGATGCTGTGTTTCTGACTATTTATTTGTAAGTACTCTTTGTTTGTGTGAGATGCCAATGCAGTTTTAGATACATGATTTTAAAGACTTTCCCTCGGCCTTGGTTTTCTCCCTCTTTCATTATCTCAACACTATTTCTTTATCTTTAGCAGTTGTCTTTTTAAGGCTTTGATAAAGTACAATTTATCTTTATTCCCCCTTGATCACAAATCCTACTGTAGGCATCATGTCTCAAAGTTCTTCGCTTAACCTTAGGTCATGAAGTTTTATTCTCATATGTATTCTTTAAAATATTTCAAAATTTGATCTGTGATCTAAAACCATTTGTTGAAAGACTATCTTTTCTCCATTGACTCTTTTTGCACTTTTGTCAAAATCAAATAGTCATTCGTGTCTAGTCTATTTCTGGACAATCTATTGTGTTCCATTGATCTATTTGTCCACCTTCTCACCAATACCAGCCTGGCCTATAGTTACAGGTTTATAGATACCATGAAATCAGGCAGCATATAATTCTCCCACCTTCACCCCACTTTAATAAAACTTCAGCTCTTCAATTCATTTTGCCTTTCCATATACATTTTAGTAGTTTGTTTTTATAAAAATTTTTCTACTGAACTTTTTAATTAAAATTGTCCATTTCTGGATTTAAAACAAGTTTGATTTCCAGTTGTAGGTTGATATCTGTCAAAATGCCATTGATTTTTGTGTGTTTATTTCATATCCTAGACTAACTTATTGATGAGAGGCTTTAGAGAGTAGCACACACTGATAGCTGAAAAGAGGAAGACTTCTGATCACGTGTTTTAATTTGAAGTGTTTATTTCATTGTCTGAGGCTTTATTTTCTATAGCTAGAATTGTGTGTACATGGATGAACTGAAATGTTGAGGGTGTGTGTCAATAAAGCTTTCAGTCTTCCACGATAGATTCTTTTTAAGTATAAAATTCTTAGTTTTTCTCCCCCCTTGGCTTTTAAGAGTTCTTTATTTTATTAGCTAAAAGCTCTTCATCTGCCAGACCTTTCACAAATATTGTCTCCCAGCCTGTTATTTCTTTTTTCTCATTCCTTTGGCACTGTCTGCCATGGGGTAGGATGTTTTAATATAATAAAACCTAGCCTCTCAAGTCCTGTGTGGAACATATTTTTAATGCTGTGTCTGAAAGCTATGTCTGTACTTTAGACTATATTTTTCTCCCAAGTTCTGCCAGCTTACAGTTTAGAGTTGAGATGTTGGGAAGTTTTAGAAGATAAAGGTGCTAAAACTGAAGACTTGGGTTTAAAGCCAAGAAGTCACAGGATATATTGAGAGAGCCAGCGACTGCAGCTTGACCTCTGACTTCCATCCATGCATTATAGTATAAACTCACCAAAATAAATAAACTAACTAAATACAGAGTTTATGAGTAAAGAAATAAGTACAGTAAATAAATAACTTGTACAAAAGGTTTTCTTAAAGACCCTCACTCCTTGTGGAGGTTCAGTGATTATTTAATAATATATATTTAAAGATTAGAATGCATGTATCTATTATCCCCCAATCATTATTGCCATCTTTTTTCTAAACATCTGTGGCATACTATACAGTTTTCCATGTGCAATGCTCTCTCTTCATCTTTTTTTTTGTTTTTGCACACTGTAGTTTTATATAATTTATATCTCTTAGCATAAAAGCTAAGTGACAAACCTGTTATTTAAATTTATATTAACCAGTTCTCTCATAGCATTTGCCGCTCCCTTTTTGTGAAGAAAACATTGGAATGCAAACTAAATAAATTAATTTTTGGTTGAGGTTAACTTTTAAGGGACACCTTGTGAAAATTAGAAGAATCAAGGTACAAGGATTTTAATTTTTAAATAATGTTTGTTCTACTTGCTGTCCCTGGCATTGTTTTTCTTCCCTTCGTGAAAATAAGTAAGAAAGGAAAGATTTTAAACTAGTTGCTAATGTAGGTCTCAGGGGATAGGTAAAATAACCCAACCATGCTTTGAACTATAATTGAATCATTATGTAACTTCTTTCAGAGAAAACAATTTTACAGAAAGAAATAAATCTCCTGATGATTTCTTTGGAGTTTCTTATTTATTTGTTCTCGATGTGTTCTCATGGATAGTTCAAATGACATTTCTCATATTGTCTTAATGTGGACAAAATAAGTATGTTACTAAATTGCTATAAATAATTCTGTAAGGACATCAGTTTGAACTGAAGTGATTTGAATACCTTACTCTTTTTAATTCTTTTATTTGTACACTTAAGATTTTATTGTCCTCCTGGTCTCCCTCCTACTGTTCCACATCCTATACCTCCTCCCTACCCCACCCCTGTCTCTGAGAGACTGTCCCTATCCCACCCACTCTGAGGATGTCCCCAGCCCATCCCACCAGAACTCTAAACTCCCTGGGGCCTCCAGTCTCTTGAGGGTTAGGAGCATCTTCTCTGACTGAAGCCAGCAGTCCTCTGCTGCATATGTGTTTGGGGTATTATATCAGCTGATGTATGCTGCCTGGTTGGTGATCCAGTGTCTGAGAGATCTCAGGGGTCCAGGTTAATAGAGACTCCTTGTCCTCTTATAGGGTCACCCTCCTCAGCTTCCTCTAGCTTTTCCCTAATTCAACCACAGAGATCAGCCGCTTTTGATGGTTGGATGGGTGCAAATATATGTTTATAACTCTTTCAACTTCTTGTCTCAGTTTTTCAAAGGGTCGTCATGATAGGTCCCTTTAGGTGTCAGTACTTGGGACCTCCCCTTGAGCTAAATCCCCTTTTGAGCCTGTCCCTGGTCCTCCTTTTCCACATGCTCCTCTCCATTTCCACCCTTGCATTTCTTTCAGACAGAAACAATTATGGGTCAGAGTTTTAACTGTGGGATGGCAACCCCATCCCTAACTTGATGCTAGAGGTGGGCTCTACAAGTTTCCTCTCCCCACTGTAAGGCACTTCATCTGCCCCCCCCTTAAGGGTCTCTCACCTCACAAGTCTCTGGTACATTCTGGTTGGTCCTCCAACCTCCTACCTCTCCTGTTTCCATTCTTCCTGCTGGCCCTCATGGCTTCAGTCCTTCACCCCCACCCAATACTATATCATGTTCCCCTCTCCCCCAACCCACACTCTGTCCCCTTTTCCTCTCAAGTCATTCCCTCCTCCATGTGGTTGTTTTCTTCTCCCTCCCAAGTGGGACAGAGGTGTCCTCACTTAGGCCCTTCAGCTTAATGACGTTTTAGAGTTCTGTGGACTGTATGTTGGCTACTCTGTACTTTTTTGGCTAATATCCACATATTGGGGAGTACATACAAAGCATGTCTTTTAGGGTCTGCGTTACTTCTCTCAATATGATATTTTCTCTTTCTATCCATTAGCCTGGACAACTCAGGATGTCCTTGTTCTTAATGGCTGAGTATCATTCCATTGTGTAAATGAACTGCATTTTCTGTATCAGTTCTTCTCTCGTAGGACATCTGGGTTGTTTCCAGCTTCTGGTTATCACAGATAAGGTCTCTATAAACATAGTAGACCATGTGTCCCTGTGGCATAGTGGGGTATCTTTTGATATTACCAAAAGTGGTATTGTTGAGTCTTTAGGTAGATTTATTTCCAGGTTTTTTTTATAATTTTTTATTTTTATTGAATATTCTCTGTATTTACATTTCAAATGTTATCCCCCTTTCCCCAACTCCCTTCCTCTCTCCCCTTCCCCTTGCTTCCATGAAGGAGCTCCCTCTCCTAACCACCCTCTCCTACCTCAGCACCTTGGAATTCCCCTACCTTGGGACAAAAAGCCTTCACTGGACCAAAGGCCTTTCCTTTCACTGTTGCCAGACAATGCTATTCTCTGTTATATATGCAAATTAAGCCACGTGTCTCTCCATGTGTAATCATTGGTTTGGGTTTTAGTCCCTGTGAACTCTGGATGGATTGGTTGATAATGTTGTTCTTCCCATGGGGTTGCAAACCCTTTCTGTTCCTTCAGTCCTTTCTCCAACTCCTTCATTGGGGACCCTGTGTTCAGTCTGATGGTTAGCATCCTCATCTATATCAGTATGGCTCTGGCAGAGCCTCTAAGGAGTTTTCTGAGGAACCTCCAAATTGATTTCCAGAGTGGTTGTACCAGTTTGCAATCCCACCAAAAATAGAAGAGTCTTTCTTTTTCTCTACATCCTCACCAACATTCATCTTAATCTTAACCTCATCTGTTCGTTCAGGTTTGCATATTAGAGGCAGTATATAATGTGTGTAAAAACTTAGAAGGAACCTGTCATATGTGAGAAAGAGATTAAGGCATGATCCCATTCTTACTGTACAAAGTCTAAAGAGATCTTCTTCAACACTAAGTAGTTTGTTCTGCCAACTTGGGGAGGTAACATCACTTTCTCTATGACAAATCCTGCTGTTATATCTCTAGAAAGATTGGATATTGATAGGTACACTTCAGGATACCTGAAGGGACTTCTGATTGATACATTCCTTGAAGAAAATGAGGGGTATAGAGGCAGCTACCAGCAAAAGAACAAGTCGTTGTCGGCACATGGATGTTTAGATACTAGAAATGTTTGACTTGAGCACACTGGGAAGCCTAGTGTTTTCACATTGCCATATCTAAATACAGTAACCATACTCTTGTCCCAGTGTGTCACCGTGTTAACAGAAACAAACCCTGTCCAGTTCAAATGGTGACAGTGTGGAGAAACAAGTCATGCTTTAGTTGTAATTTCTGGTAATTTCTGTCACTTTTTATGACACTATAAAATATAACAGCCTGAGGTTCAACTGTGGAAATGCAGAAAGCTGGTTTAAAAATAGCCTTTACACAAAGTGTCCTTCTATCTCAAAGGTGCTAACTTGGTGCTATAAAGTCAAGGGTAGCTTTCCTTGTCTAACATCATTTTAACATGGCTTGGCTTGGCTGAAACTTCCAGCATACTTGAATGTTGGTTTTTGGGATAGGGTTTTAGGTCACCTTAGTCTTCAAAGTTCATTGTAACTACAAGAGTATAATGTAGCTTTCTCCTGATGTATTAAATTACAGTAGCAAACCTGTCCTGCCAAGGTAATATTTTGTAAACTTGTATAGTGATTATATTTAAATCTGAGTATTGGATTGAAGTATTTAGAATCAGATAAAGACATGGGTTCCAAAGCACGCATAAACTAGTCTCCTTGTCCATCTCACCAAATGATGCTTACTGAGATGTTAAGATACAAGACAACCTGAGTGATATACTGCTCAGTCTCTAGAAGCATGATGATATTGGATTAGACCTCTAAACCTGTAAGCTAGCCCCAATTAAATGTTGTCCTGTATATTTGACTTGGTCATGGTGTCTCTTCACAATGGAAACCCTTACTAAGATGGAAGTTGATACCAGGGACTGGGGAAGTATTACTGTGATAGTCCTGAACATACTTTTGTTCACATGAATATGGATTTGGGAACTTTGAAAAGCACTTCAATGCTTTAAGTGGAGCTTAATGAGCTATCCTCATGGAATATGGAAGACATTGTTAGTGAGGATGATTTGAATTGCTCAGACCTGGTCCAAGTGGTTTCAGTGGAGAGGAATTTCATTATTTCAGTATGTGGTATTTTGGAGATGAATCTGGCTGCATTTTCGTTCTTGTCGGAAGAGTCTACATGAGGCTAAGGAAAAGGGAATTATAGTAATTGCATTGTCAAAGGAAGTTTCAAGAAATCCCAGCAAAGATTTTATTTTTCAGTTAAGCCTCATGAAGAACATTGTGACCAAGCACAACATGCTTAAAAATAAAAAGTATAAAATATATGGTTCAAGTAATAATAAAGGAGCACTCTTAGGTGTGGCCTTATTGAAGGAAGTGTGTCTTAAGTGACTGTCATCTCTCTGAATGAGGGTGCCACAGAAAGCTTGTGCTAAATGTAGTGTAGGCAATAGAAAAACAGATCAATGAGAGAACTATGTAGGATGGTTTTCATAACTGCTCTTTTATAATTTACCGCTCGTTCAAGCCTCAGATTTAACATTTCCAGTAATTTTTTAAAAGTTAAAACTACTCTTTCATATTTACCAGGGCATACAAAAAATAATTCATAGGCCAAAGAAGCTTCGTATCTACATTAAATATACTTTAGAGCCAAAGTCTTTTTCATGAATTCCTGACATAGAAAATAGATGATATAAGATTAAATATTTTTGGATAACATAAATAATATTGATCTGTCACAAATATTTATCAGATTAATATGAAAATCTTCAAAAATGTTAACAAAATTTTAGTGAAAGATAAATAAATGTTCTGAGATATTTTATACATACATATAACATTATATAAAATAAACATATTGCAGTTATAAACTTAGGAGTTAATATATGTTTATGTATATATGCATATATGTGTTATATGTATTAGAATATACAGATCATGCTATATGTATAATATATGTGTCTTAGTTATACACTTTTAAATTTATATCTTCTGGCCTCTTTTTTCATTGTTATGTATTTTACTTTTATATACATTATATATTTTGTACTATTTACATGATATATAATATATAATATGTGACATGTGACAGATAACATTACATGTTATATGTTATATGTTATACATTAAAAGTTACAGATTATATACTACATTATACATTGCATATTATATATTGTCCATTAAATTTTATATATCACATACTATGTATTATTCATTGTACATTGTATATTATACATTATATATAATATATCATTTATTACATACTATATGCTACATATCACATACTACACACTAGATACTAAATATTATGTATTTACTATATACTATATGTTATGTGCTATATGCTAGACACCATATGCTATGTGTTATATATTTTATTTATAAAACATTATTTATTTTATATTGTATATTATATATTATGTATTAATTATAAAATATGCTGTATATTGCACTTTTATATTATGAATGCATATATGTATACATTTACACACATGATATATGCGTTTGTATAATATACAGATATTATACACATTAATTACACATATATGTGTACAGCATATAAATGTAATATTATGATAGATAGGTAGATAGATAGAATGATAGATAAATAGATAGATAAATAAATACATAGATAGATAGATATATAGATAGATAGATAGAGAGATAGAGAGATAGAGAGATAGATAGAATGATAGATAACTTGAAAGAAAAAGAGGATAGAGACCATAAATTTGAGTGTAAGCAAGTGGGTATATACAAGAGGTTGGCAAAGCAAAGAAAAGGAGAAATCAGTGTAATTATAGTTTAAATTCAAAAGTAAAAAAAAATAAAATTGAAGGAAATAAATATTAGAATAATTTGGGCAGTGACATAAGAAAGTCTCAAGACGATACTCAATGAGAGAATGTAGTGTAGACATAGCAAAAATAGGCTCTGTGTATATATGACATTCAAAAACAATAAATAAAATATTATAATAAAAGAACATCAGTAAATTTTCAAACATTAATGATAAGGTAAGAAACTTAAATTTTAATAACTATATGCCTTGTAATGTGTTTTATTATTCTTATTGGCACATTTAGTATTTTTCCTGTTTTCTCATTAAATCTTTATGTCTTCCCAGCCCTACTTCATTAAGTCAACTCTGCATCATTTCTTCTCATTTGCAATCAGTGATGTGTTTGTTCCTTTTGCCTTCTGTCTTGGAATCAGGTCAATTACTAACTAATTCCTCCGATGCCAGAATTCCTAGATTAAACTCATTCTGGGTTTGTCAGTGCACAGGAGTGAATAAGAGAATAATATGAAAATAACAGACAGAATGTACAGGAGAATTAGATTCTAAGCAATGCAAGTTATGACTGTGCCTTTAGTAAGGCTGGGCCCATCGTTTGAGAATTTAGAAGAGGGTTTGTAGACTAATACCTGCCTGTGTTTTTCAAAGTTAGTATTTTCCAGCTTTCCTTTAGTACTTACTTCCCAAAGTTCTGATGCTGTTACAACTTTATTAAGAAGTGCAAAAACCGTGAGATATTTTTTCCTCCTGTGTTTTTAAAATTAACAGTCATGCGTCAATTTTATTAATTTTGGCAAAATCCATGGAGCAAATGCAGAAGACATTATTCACAGCACACCAGAGAGTGCCAATTTCATGTTCCTGTCAATTCTCAGTGTCTCTTCAGATCTCCCAGGAACCCTTGCACATGGTGTGGTACGCCATAGCTGAGGCACTATGACCTCAGGAAACCCTAGTACTATATTAAAGGAGTGATTACAAACTCTCCTGAAATATTCTATAGCTCTGCAGTAAAATATCAATACTTAGCATTATATATATATATATATATATATATATATATATATATATATATTCTTGTATAATGTATATAAAATATATAAAATAATAATATACATACAATATATAGAATTTTATATATACATATAAAATAGAGTAACAGATTAGTAATAGTATATATACATTTATAATAGAATATATACATATAAAACAGGATGATACATATACATATATAATATGATAAATATATATATATATATATATATTACCCATATAATATATACAGTTAATTAATATAAGAGCAATTCTTCTCCACAGTCCATGGCCATTCTCCACATAGATGAGTATGTGGGTATAAGGATAGCTTAAACAAGAATGATTGTTGGACAGTAGCTATAGATTATGCAGAATCTTGACAGATACAATGCAGTGTTCTCTTTAAAGACTAATTTTGCTGCTATGGTTACCTTGACTACCACTAAGTGGATGATATTATGTTTCTTCTGGGTTTTCTCAACATTGTCTGTCATGACTTGAATATAGGGTCTAGAGCTTAGAACACTTAATATTCCCATTTAATTATACTCTTTATTGGTAGAAAAGCAAACACAAACAAAGCAAGGGAACAAATGTAAGTTTCTTGAAAGTGTTAATGACAGCACTGAGTGTGACGAGTACTTGGTTTGAATTTATCTTTACAAGCTTCATTACATGCCTTCATCCATGCGATCTGTAAACACATTGATTTTACCTTGGCAGCACATAGCATGCGTAGGCTAGGAAGCTAGTTGAATGCCATCATTTTCTCCTGAGGATGCCTTTGTAAATTGTCTTACAGATGAAATGTGTAATAAATAGCACAATTAATGCAAAAGTGTGTCCATTGCTGAAACAAATATCAGCGTTCCCGAAATGACCTGTATCTTTAGTCAAAGCTAATGTTGTCATTAACCTCTATATCTATTCACTTGGACAAATATTCTCTCATGTATGTAATTTACTTCATAACTGCATTTTCCAAAGCCAAATTTAAAGCAAACATGAGCCAAGACAACACTTACTGTGCCTTTTGCTACAATAGTTTTGAATTCAGCTCTGTTTCTGAAAGTCTTACATCAAAGAAAAGTTAATCAGTTAAAAACTAGCCTATTTGTTACTTATTAAGGGTCTTGTGTTTTTAAAAATTCTTTCTACTACAGTGAGAAGCTATTTTCTCTTTTGATAGTATTTTATACGTTGAATTTTTTTATGATATATCCATTACGTCTCAATAGGTCGCTACATAAAACCAGCACACATTTTCAAAATTTTCTTTTGTGGCAATATGAATCTAGGTTTATTAAAGTGAAATTAAACCAAGATCTCAAAATTTACAGTGTTAATTACATGTCTTATTTTAAAATCAATAAAGGCCATGATTATGAGGGACACACTTGAAGACTGCAGCAAGCTGACCTACCTTCCAGCTGCTTCATCTCACCATAAATCTGAATTCTGGATGTACTAACCAGTTTTCTAATTCTTTAGATGGTCTATAACTACCAATAATATATTTTCCCAACTTTGGCTGTAGAGCATCTACTTTTTAGGAGTCATAATGAAATATATGCACTAGAGACAGGCACGTATTTCTATGAAGTAGGAAGATGATGAGTCAACCTGGGCTTGAAATAAAGATCCTGTTGAAGAGACACAAAATAACAAAACACACAGTAATGTGACTGATGTCAAAACTGAAACTATGGGAAAAGAAAGAGAATATAGTCTAGCAGAAAGGAAAACATAGAACTGGACCACAGCACTAACTACCTAAGAAGTGCAACTAAAAGGTATGCAAGACAATGCTGGATAACTGCTGCTTGCAACAGAAATGTGACTCAGTTTACCTCATTGCTTCCAGCATGATCCGATACCAAACAAGGATGAGATGAGGTAAATAGCCTGTAATTTGCCATTGTAAGTCCTCATATTGTCATTTGTGTTGGATTAAGGAAAAGTTCTCACTGAAATACATAAAGTCAAAATACATCTTCTTAGCTCAAAGTATATTATATAGTTAGTTCACTCTTGACAGACTAGCACAGACTTGGGATTATATCGTAGAAGTTTACTTTTCTAAGAATTCTGGAGGCTGGAAATCTGAGATAAAACCATTTGCTTTATTATTAAAATTTTGTTGACCAAAATTGTGGTGCTTTACCTTTGATCCCACACCTTCTCTTCCATGTGCCTTTTCCTTCCAGGTGTCCTTCTATTGTTATGAGAGTTGCATTCTTATTGATTTAAGATACCATGAAATTGATAATTTCTACATGGAATCACTACCTTAAGATTTGCATCTCAAAACCCTACAAGAATTTGCTTCCTCAGAGACCCCCATCAAACTCATGGACTAAAACAAATGTGCTAAATTATTTTCATTTATACTGAAGATCTACATTTTTAAAACTGTGTCATTATTCTTTGGGCAGTGTGATAGGCCAATGATTTTCACAGTGTTAATGTCTTGGAAATCATAACTCATCTTAAGATGGTGTGTATAGGTTCTATGAAAAGAATGGTTTTATCTGCAGGATCTGGGCATGTGTTTTCATACCAGTTAGCACATAACAGGGTATAAGCCAGCATACTTGTATGAACTTTTAAAGAATACTTTATGGGGATAAAAACTAGAAAAGCACTGAACATAGAAGTGTCACTTGGTGGATATTCTCCAAATATTATATTTGTTAATACACTGTTTCCTGCAAAAGAAAAAAGAAAATAAAGCAAAAAAGAAATAACCTTTTCTTGTTTTTCAGCCTTTTAAGAACAATCAGAGGTAGATAGAAAAGTAGGGATTGATCTGAGAAAGGGCGGAAGATAATATGACCAAACACATTATAGGTTGTGCTCAAATGATGAATAAAAAATTTAAAAATAGAAAAAAAAATTGACCCTTAAGAAATTGGTAACAGCTTTTTCTTCTTCTGACTGTTTTAATGGATTCCAAGTAACAAATATGAAAGATCAGAGTTGAAAGACTGTATCCATTGACTGGAAAAACATTTAAGGTACCTAGGTGGAGAGTGATGGACTGGGGATGCAGGGAGGTACCCTCTCCTCAGGAATACTTTAATTTCAGGGTATTCTATAGCACAGCCTACCATAGATGCTAGAAAATTTGACCCAATGTTGTTGTCAATATCATAGGCAACCAGAGAAGAATTAGTAGTCAAAACAGGCAGAAAGAGCTTTACTTTGTGGAAAAACTATATTATTTGCATATATTTAATTACTAAGGAATGTTTAGGCTCTTTATATAAAAAGTACATGATAAAGTGAGAAGATGTATTCTGGTATTGAAGGTAATGAAGTAAAACATCATTTGAAAGTTTATGGTTCTTCAACTTTTGTAGTCTGGGGTAAAATGGTTACATAATAATGGCTCTATTCATGAATAGAATATAAAGGAAGCTTCAGAAAGCTGCCTGGTCCTACACTCTGGCCCATAAAATCACGATAATAATTATTTTCCTGTCTCTTTGTTTCTTTTATATATTTCCCTTTTCTTGATGACATCTCTCTCTCTCTCTGTCTTTGTGTGTGTCTCTCTGTCTCTCTCTGTCCCTTTCGTTCTCTGTTTCTGTCCCTTTCTCTCTTTCACACACACACACACACACACACACACACACACACACACACACAGCCCTCACCTACTCTGGTCCTCAAGGATTTCTGGTATTGTGATTTTCCTTCCCCACTCTGTTCCTCAGGCTCTCTGGTACTGTGTTCTTGGACATCTCAGACACCAGAAAAGTAAGAATTGTTTATGAATTGCTGAGACTCTAGAATTTCATTATAGCAGCATGAAGGACTAAGGCAAAACCTAATCATTTAGAAAAGAGATGACTGAAAAAACACATGTGAGAGCTAAAAGACTGTAGAAAATTCTGAACATTACAGAATCATACCATTTCATAGAAAATAATGACATGGATACAATTCCTGAAGTTCCTAAAAGATAAAAGATACAAATAAACACAGGGCTGGAATGAGAGTTCAGTCAGAAAAAAAAACATACCATCTTTGCCAGAATGGGACCTTAAACTTTAGAATAATCTTACAAAATTTCATGAAGTCATTGTTTCTAATAGCTGAGTTACTACTTCACTGTGTAAATGTACCACATTTTCTGTATCCATTCATCTGTTGATAGACATCTGGGCTTTTTCAGCTTCTGGTCATTATAAATAAGGCTTCTATAAACATAGTGGGGCATGGGTCATTGTTATATGTTTGAGCATCTTTGGGGTATAGGCCCAGGAATGAAGTGGCTGGGTTTTCAGGTAGTACTATCTTCAATTTTTGTAGGCAAATGGATAGAACTAAAGACTATCATCCTGAGTGAGGTAACCCAGTTACAAAAGAACACATATGCAATCACTGATAAGCAGATACTAGCCCCAGAATGCTCGGAATACCTAATACCCAAGAAATAATTCACAGAAGTTAAGAAGCTCAAAAGAAGGAAGGCGAAAATGAGGATGCCTCAGTCCTTCTTAGAAAAGAGAATAAAACTCTAATGGGAGGAAATGCAAGGTCAAATAGAGGAACAGGGATTGAAGAAATGATCACTCAGAAGCTGCCTCACCTGGGGATCCACCACATATGCAGTAACCAAATTCAAGCATTATAGCTAGTCCCAAAAAGTACATACTTGCAGGAGCCAGTCAGAGATGCTCCCTTAGGGTTTTCTTTATGACTATTCTAGAGTCTACAGCTGAACATGTTTGCAGCTAACCATAGGTATTAACACGGGGATCCCAATGAGGTTGCTAAAGAAAGGACTTAAGGAGCTGAAAGGGGTTGCAAACTCATGGGAAGATAACAACATTATCAACCAACCAAACCCTACAAAGTCCCATGGAGTAAAACACCAACCTCTGTGCACACTTTGAGAGACCTATTGATCTAGTTGCATATGTAGCTAAAGATAGCAGTGTCTGGCATCAATGTGAGAAGAGGCTTTTCTTCCAGGGAGGGCATGTTTTTCCAATGCAGGGGAATGATGAGGGAATGGGTTGGAGAGGTGGATCAGAAGGGAGTGTACTTTTGTGAAGGCAACTGGAGTGGGAGTAGCTGTGTAAAGGGATATTATCTCAAATGTAAATACAGAGTATCTAATAAAAAAGATTAAAAAAAGAAAATCATAGAAAAATCTGAAAGAATGATTATACAATACTAATTTTATACTAAAAATAAAATTAAAAAAGAATCATCTTACAGGATCCAGGTTTGGTGGCATATAACTGCAGTTCCATCTCTGGGTAGGCAGAGGCAGGTCCCTGGTGTTCGTGGCCAGCAAGCCTAGCCTACTCAATTAACTCTGCATAAGAGTTCTCCATAAAAACAAAAGTCAAGGTAGACAGTTTCTGATGAACAGTACTTGAGGTTGACCTCTAGCTACAAGAGTGGTTTTCATACACATGCATGCCATGCACATCACATGCACATGCACACACATGATCATGCATATACACAGACACAAAAGGACACAGATATCAACTTATCTATTAGATCTGTTCTCTGCAAGTTAAAAATAACATGTGTAGTTATTTCATTGTTGTAACTGGTCTAACAATAAGAAGCATCTACACGGATAGCCCTTAGATAAATTAAGTAGGTAAGTAACAACCTTAGAATCCCTGATTTTGTCCATGCATAAAGTGTGATCCAATGCAGTTCCAATAGAGATCTATTACAGCTCTAATACATTGATTTTTCACTTAGATATTTATTTATTTATTTTAATATAAAACTTTAATTAGTTTCAGTTGGATAGAGAATGAGTTTTAATAGTTAAATATAAAATGAGACTTTATAGAAATTCTGAAAAAGATCATAGTGAAAGTGTTTAAATGAGACAACTAAGAAAGACATTTTATATAATACCAATTTAATTGTGGGATATGCTGACTAGACTTATGTCAACTTGACACAAGCTATAATATAATTTGGGAGGCAGAAACATCAACTGAGAAAATTCCTACAGAAGATTTGTTTGAAGAAAATCTTGATGTATATTTTCTAGGTGATTGATGTGGGAGGGGCCAACCCATTATGGGTGGTACCATTGCTGGCCTGGTGGACCTAGGTTCTATAAAATAGCAGGCTGGGCAAGTCAGTAAGCAGCACTCTATTATGGTTTCTGTATTACATCTTGCCTGCACATTCTTGTCTTGTCTGAGTTTCTGTTTTTAATTCCTTATATGAACAATGATATGAAATGTAAGCCAAATATACCCTTTCCTAACCTAATTGGGCATAGTGCCAGACACCTTTAACCCCAGCATTCAAGAGGCAAGGAAAAGATGAAGCTGTGTAATTCTGAGGTCAGCCTGGTTTACATAGTGAATGTCCATAGTAAGCCAGGGATGCATAGAGATAACCACTCCCCAAAAGTGAAACAATACAGAAAACAAATAATATAACTAAGAAACTCATTAAAAACCAATTATTAATCACCAAGGATAGTTACCTTCTATTATTTGATTGTTATTAGTAAATGAGCGTATATATGTGCATTTGTGTGTGTGTGAATTCATTTTACTTTTAAAAAATAATTGTAGTTTTGGAAATAATGTGACCCAAATTCTCTAAAATATCTGTATAAAATAAAGCGAATTTGTACCTGTCAATAAGTCACTACTTGAATTGTCTTTAGGTTTTGTTTTCTCTGCAAAAGAAATGCATTAAACAAAATATTATATTGTTAACATTAACATTTCATACACACACACACACACACACACACACACACACACACACACATATATATATTATATCTCATCAATGGCACTGTGGATACTATACACAAACACATATATCACAAAGTCTATTGTTCTTATTCAGAGTTTATATTCTATAAGGAATAAATACAAAAAGTAAAACAAGGAAGTTCAAATTATTAGCCTGAAATGAATCTTAGCCGGAGAAAGAGAAAAGTGTGATGCTTTGGAATCCAAGTTCAATTGACAGCTGTTTGAAGAAGATGGAAATTTTTAGTTGTGTCAAATAATGCCTTTCAGTGAATTAGGATTAGGACTGAGAATCTCATTCTGCTTTTAGCAATGCTGTGGTCACTAGTGAGACCAGGCAGAGTTTAGCACAGAATGAAGGTATAGCATTATAAACAAATCTAAATGTCTGACAAGGTATATTCTGATGAAAGGAAATCAGGCCAGTGGGTTATAATTGAAAACCTCTATTTATATCTATAAAGACACAAATTATGATATTTTAATATCATAATTTTTATATTAATCATTTATTACTTACTTATTTGCATTGTTTTCTTTTAGGCAAGATATAATACAGCCAATACTGACTTGAACTTGTACTTTAACTCCAACTGGCTTTGAATTTCTGATTCTCCTGTGTCTGCCTCTTAAATGCATGCATCATAAATCATATTCTACCATGTCTGGTTTTATAATAACTATTAGTATGATTCTAAAACTGCATAAGCACCAGTGTACTTGGATGTCAATGTGAATGAATGAAAAAAAAACAGTGAACCTAAGAAATAATTCTTGGACAATGGACTTTATAAGTATAAAAACAAAGTTTTAAGACAAAGAGTCCATACTGTCTCAGTATCTCAGGTCCTGACTTGTGGTAAAGAGTTTGAGTTTGTGATTCCAAGTGCTACATAAATAGGCTGGAATTGGAACTTTATTTTTGCTTCCAGTTTTTTCAGTGAAAGAAGTAGCAAGTGATCAGGTCAAGATGAATAGAGGGGGCCAATATTCCAAGAAAGGACCAAGAAACCAAGACTGGTGACTTGCTGTCAGGTGCGGTTTGTCAGTCTGGAGCAAACAGTACACAGAATCACTCTAGAAAACAGAAGTTCAGCCTCCTGTCACAGAGAGAGCAGGCTATACCCAACACTTAAAGAGGACCTCCGGGTGGTCCGCATGTGTCGTGGAGCTTGTGGAGCACTGGTCTCAAAATGGTCAAGAATAGAACAGAGAAAATCAGCAGAAGAGAAAGCATACAGTTGTATTATTGCCAGATAGCTTGGTGGAACATTACAGCACTTGATAAAGATGTCCAAGTATGTTTGTGAAATTTAAAGAAATGTAGAGTTAACTAAGAGAGATTTTGACAACTATAATTTTAATGAGATGGATTCAGGACAGTTGAATAATAACATGACCATAATAATGCTTTGAAGAATTAAAATGTGTATTTGAAAAAAATGAAGCCATGGCAGAAGTGAAAATTTAAAAGAGAAAGAAGTCACTTTCTAGTAGTTTTGAGTGATAGATACAGTTGTAGAAATGGGTGTAAATTGGAAATTTTAAAAAATGTAGTCAAAGTATTGTTCAGAATTGAAATATGGTGGTTCATTAGTATTAATGAAACCAGTGTGAGCCTTGGAAAAGGTAAGAATATGCACTTGGTTGAAGAATCATATTTACAGCAGAAATGAAAGTCAATGGAATGATCGGACTGAATCTGCATAGGACAATCATCTACATGGGCAGCAGACTTACAAAAGACAAGGACAACAATGTCATGAAATGAACCATGATCTAGGAAGAGAACCTCAAAGGGACAAGCTACAGGCCCAGGAGTTCATCAGCAATGACAGAAAAGAGAAGGTACTGGGTTGTGTAGTCTGATGACTTGAGACTTATGAGTGTTTTTAGAGAGGTGAGAGATCTAGAAATGTGATACCGAAGAGACAACTAATTAGTGTCCAGAGTCAGTCATATGTCCTCAAAACCTGGCAGGACAAGGTGCTTAATCAAACAACTTAAATGGTTCTGAATGAGTCAAGAGCAATAATATTTGGAAGTTACAGGATGATTGTGAATGGGTACGAAAGATGGGAGAGTGTTTTTTGTTAGAACTATGTCATCCTTGGCACTTTGGAGGCTAATTGGGGAAATCTAATCAGTATTATTCTAAGGCTCTCTCCTAGTAATCTAAGGCTGTTTGAATGACTTCTAAGAAACAACGTGGGTGAGTCAATGCACCCCTTTTCCTTGCAGTTCTGGACTCTGGATGTTGAATACTGTGAACTATCCATATTCATATAGAAATATACCCTAGAAGTTCTTCACTTTCTCGTTTGCAAATGGTCTGCACAAGGTCTGCAACTCTTGTGTGCTCCAATCGCCCCCCATTACCTCACCTCTAAAGAACCTGATATTGGGTTTTAGGACTCCAACATATGAATTTTTGGAGAAAAGAACAGTCTGCTTCAGGATTTTTAAAATCTTGATTGATATAACATAACCCATAGAGCCCCCTAATGCTCCATTTCCACCACCTGAAAATATTACTGGATCAATCATCCACATGTCCATATCTGCTTTGAATTCTCTTCTGGGCACTTCTAAGCACCCAACAATTACTATGTTGTTCTCACTCTATAGTTCCCTCTGGACATCTGCTGATAAACACAAGGGATTAGCCACGGGTGACCTCACTATGTTTAAACAGTTCTCCTGGGCTTCCTTTTGAAATATTGATTGTTAGCATAAAGGCCATGAGAGGATAAAATTGGCCTGAGATCCTGGATCCATGTGGAAAATTTATCACTACTTTTTATTTTATTAAATTTGCCCATTTTGACAATAGCAAGGTTAGTACAACATTGTGATTATGTGTTGGCCTAGTTCCTGTCTCTAAACACACACACACACACACACACACACACACACACACACACACCTGACTTATTATTATTATTGTTATATTCATTATATTATTACTATAAATATTGCTTATTCCCATCATTTGATTTCATCCCTCTTCTGTATTATGTAATTTCTAGTATTATTTATTGGAATAAGTACTCATCACTGCTTTTAATTCTTATACTAATAGTAGAATCAAGAAATGTCCTGCTAAAATTATGAGTTTAACATACTTTCGTGTCCATAGCTTCATATTTTACAAAGCTGTAGTTTTTAAATATTTCTTATCAAACCCAAAACCTGTTAACTTATTTTGTAACACATATCATTAGAAGAATGGTATTTTTATGTGAATTAGATCTATCCTTATGTGGTCTCTTGCCTAAAGTTCTTCCACAAGTGACACAGTATACAAATTAAAAGTCTGCCAACAGAGATCAAGTGAGCCGTTTTACAATGTTGTAGGGGTAAAATTACAGTTAGACCGCAGCATTTTAACTTATGGCATTTTATTTTGGCTGAATTTCCTGAACAAAGCTGGAGAGAAAAAGTTACTAAAAACTAGAGGCAAATGTATTAAGACACAAACCTCTTCTATAGGCTTTTAGAGCAGTGAGAGGCACACTTGATTTGAACATACACTTTCCATAGCATTCAGTGTCTGAAACTACTGTCAGTGGCACACCAGTGTATCTCTACATGCTGTAAAAACATCTTCTTATCATAAAGATTAGAAATAGGTTTAGTTAACAGTTTGGGTAGAGAATGTGTCACAAGTAGGACTTTTATAAAGTAGTGACAAATACTACATGTGTAGATAGCGAAGAGCAGTGCATATAATTCTTTGTATTTTCAAATAACCTTGTGAACCATACAGAATGTCCTATTTGTTTGAAGAAGGAGGTAGAATGGTGATTCTCTAAATACTTTAATATGGATCAGAAAAGTTTTTGCTCTAAACTACTTTTGCCCTTTGGTCTTAAACATTCAGATACTAGACAAAAATCTAGAGATTTTTAACACACCTATCTTCTTTTAGGTGGGAACAGTGATTTGGAAAACTAATATCTATATACTCCATCAGAGAACATTTGAATTACATATATGAAAGTAGGCCTTTTACAGCCCCATGGAAACAATGATAAGATTCTCTGTAATATGCCCTGAAAGGATCCTTTTGCCCAGGGAGAACAGGGAGAATTTATGTGTATTTCTTGAGTCAGTATTATCTGCCATGTTTGAGATTCTGAGAAAAGAATTTATTCAAGTCAAAAAATTATTTTGAATTGTTTTTCTCTATTTGTATTGAATTTATCATGTTATTTGTGAATTTATATTATATTGCAAAAGATGTAAGGCCCATCAATGCCTTTGTGAATGGCTGTTGGACATACTGTGTTCTTGCTTGAAAAAAAGGTGTCCTAACAGGCCAAAGATATTATTCCCTTAAAAGAACCATGGACTGAATGTATATTCCTTATTCTGGAGCATTTGTGGCTTGGAAAATAAACCCCGCGGCAATGTCATGGTGATGGCTTCTGTGGCTACACAGCCTCTGGTTCTTCCTCAGTAGCGAGAGAGTAAAACCTCAATTTCTTTTCTTCTGATTATTGATTGACATCCATAAAACTTTCTGAAATTTTTTATCCTTATTATCAATTTACTGCTGTGTGGTACTTTCTAAAAATGTTTTACCGAATGTAAACTGTAAACTCACATATCTACTGCAGCCTTTTTGATAGAATGTGAAATGTGATTTCACATTGGATATCTAATATAGCCTTAGTCCTAGAAAGCATCCCAACACTAGGTTTTACACCCTGATCATTTCCCTGGAGCTCTGGGTATTTATATAGCTTTTTGAGTGAAGTAGACATAAGTTTGTGTGTTTGTCAAGTCAGTTTTGGAACCGAATTGATCTGAAAACTTATTCCCACACCAAGGCCACTAGAGGCACAATTCATTGGAAAGAATCCCAGACTGAAGCCTTTCTATAAGCTACATGGTATTCTACCATTCCTCCTAACAAGTTAAAGATACCCTTTCCCTTAATAAAGCCCTGGACTAGATATGGATTCCTGATTCTGCAGCATGTCCTGTCATGAGAGGAGTGAATAAAGCTGTTCATCCTTGAGAGCAGGAAGTTCAACTGGTTCTCAAGCATCTACAGGGGACTGTTGTTTGCAAACCGTGATCTTCCATGTCCAGACTGATCCATATCCTTCAGTACTGTGTAACTAGCCAGAGCGTCACAGCCTTAAAAGAAATATGGTGATTAGCCTTCTATCAGCTGTGCAGTTAGGGAAGATGTTTTCCCCATTCTGTAGATTGATGTTTCATATATTAACTGTCTTTTTTCTTATAGAAGCTTTTCAGTTTCATAAAATCCCATTTATCATTTGTTGATCATAGAACCTGAACCAATAGAGTTCTGTATAAAAATTTCCTCTGCCAACGAGTTTGAGACTCTTTACCACTTTCTCCTCTGTAATATTCAGTGTATCAGGTTTTATGTTGACGGCCTTGATCCACTTGGACTTGAACTTTATAGAAGGTGATAAATATGGATCTAGTTTCATTTGTCTACATACAGACCACCACTTAGACCAGCACCATTTATTGAAGATTCTTTCTTTTTCCACTGTATATTTTTGGCTTCTTTGACAAAGAACAATTATCCATAGGTGTGTGTGTGTTTGTGTTTGTGTGTGTGTGTGTGTGTGTGTGTGTGTGTGTGTGTTTGTGTGTGTGTTTACTTCTGGGTCATTGATTCTATTCCATTGACCAACCTGTCTGTCTCTGTACCAAATACCATGTGGATTTTATCACTATTGCTCTGTAATATACAGCTTGATTCCCTCAGAAGATCTTTTATTGTTAAGAATGATTTTTGCCATCCTGGGTTTATTGTTTTTACATATGAAATTGGAAATTATTCTTTCTACATCTGTGAAGAACTTCGTTGGAATCTTGATAGGGGTTGCCTGGAATTTGTAGATTGCTTTTGGCAGTATGACTGTTTGGTTGGTTATTTTTACCAATCCATGATCATGGGAGAACCTTCCATCTTCTGAGGTCTTCTTTAATTTCTTTCTTGAGAGACTTGAAATTTTTGTCATACTGATCATTTACTTGCTTGGTAAGAGTTACATCATGATACATTATACTGCTTGTGGCAATTGTTGTAGATGTTGTTCCCCAAATTTTGTTCTCAGAAAGTTTATCATTTGTATAAAGGAATGCTACTGATTTGTTTGAGTTGATTTTATAACCAGCCATGTTGCTAAAGTTTTATCAGCTGTAGAAGTTTCCTGGTAGATATTTTGGGGTTGGATATATATGCTATTTGATATTATATTATATTATCCTCAAATAGGGATAACTTGATTTCTTTTTGTCAATTTGTATTCCCTTGATCTCCTTTTGCTGTCTTATTGCTCTAGCAAGAACTTCTAAGTACTATATTAAATAGATACAGAGGGAAGGGATATCATTGTTTTGTCCCTGATTTTAGTGGAATAGCTTCAAGTATCTCTCCATTTAATTTGATATTGGCTAATGATTTGCTGTATATTGCTTTTATCATGTCTAGGTAAGTACCTTGAGTTCCTGATTGCTCCAATACTTTTAACATGAAGGGGTGTTTTATTTTGTCAAATGGTTTTTAACATATAATGAAATGAAAATGTGATATTTTTGTCTTAGACTCTTTTTATATGATGAATTTCCTTAATGAATTTTTATGTATTGAACTATCCCTGCATCTCTGGGGTGAAGCATTTTAGATTGTAATAAGTGATGGTTTTGATGTGTTCTTGGATTCAGTTTGTTAGAATTATATTGAGTATTTCAGCAACAATATTCATAAGTAAGATGGGTCTATAGTTCTCTTTTTTGGTTGGCTCTCTGTGTGATTTAGGTATCAGAATAAGTATGACTTCATAAAATGAATTAGGTAGGGCTCCTTCTGTTTCTATTGTATGGAATAATTTGAAAAGTATTGGTTTGGTACTAGCTCTTCTTTGGCAGTCTGATAGTATTCTGTACTTAAGTCATCTGGCCCTGGGCTGCTTTTGATTGGGTGATTTTTAATGACTTCCATTTTCTTGGGGAATATGGAACTGTTTATATCACTTACTTGCTCTTTATTTAACCTTGGTATAAGGCATTTTTTTAATTATCTATTTCATTTATACTTTCCAGTTTTTGTTGAGTAAAGGCTTTTGTAGTAAGATCAGATTTTTAAAAAATTTCCTCAGTTTCTGTTGCTATGTCTCCCTTTTCACTGTTGATTTGGTTAATTTGTAAACTGTCTCTAAGTCTTTTAGTTAGTGTGATTGAGGGTTCATCTAATTTGTTAATATTTAAAAAAACAGTTTTTGGTTTATTGATACTTTATAACATATTCCTTGTTTCTAATTGGTTGATTTCTGCCCTGAATTTGATTATTTTCTGCAATAAATAAATAAAGTCTACTCCGCTTTTTGTTTGCTTCTCTTTGTTTTAGCATTTTCTAGTGTGCTGTTAAGTTGTTAGTGTAGAATTTCTTCATGAGACCACTTAGTGCAATGAATTTTCCTCTCTGCAAGGCTTTCATTGTGTCCAGTAAGTTTGGATTTGCTGTATCCTTCTTTTCACTGTACTCCATAGAGTCTTTAATTTCTTTCTTTATTTTCTTCCTGAGTAAGTTATCATTGAGTAGAGATTTAAATAGCTTTCATGGGTATATGAGTTCTCTCTCTCTCTCTCTCTCTCTCTCTCTCTCTCTCTCTCTCTCTCTCTCTCTCTTTCTCTCTCATTGAAGTCTAGCCTTAGTCTGTGGTGATCTGATAGAATGCATAGGATATTTCAAACTTTTTGTATCAGTTGAGGCTTTTTTTTGTAGCCAATTACATGATCAGTTTTGGAAACGGTACTGAGGAAGAAGGTCTGTGCTTTTGTTTTAGCTTTAGCATGGAATAACCTGTGTATTTGTTAAATCCATTTCGTTCATAATTTCAATTAGTTTTCCTGTGCCTCTGTTTAGTTTCCATTTCATTATGCATTAATCATTGGTGAGTCTGGGGTGTCAACCAATCATTGGACTGAAGTTGAGGACCCTCTATGGTTGAATTAGGGAAAGGCTTGAAAAAGTGGAAGAGGAGAGCAACTCCATAGGAAGACCAGCAGTCTCAACTAACAAGAACCCTGAGAGTTCCCAAACACTGAGGCCCCAACCAGACAACATTTGTGAGCTGGTCTAAAGCTTCTGACACACACCCACATGCACACACACATATGTGTAAGTATAGTTATATGTATATCAGAGGACTGTCAGGTCTAGCCTCAGTAAGAGAAGATGTACCTGATCCTTGAGAAACTTGAGGTCCCAGGGATGGGCGAGCCCTACTGGGACTGAGAGTATCTTCTTGGAGATTGGGAAAAAAGGAATAGAATAAGAAATGTGGGAGTGGGGGCCTGGAGGAGGGGCAAAAGCTGGATTGTTAATAAAAAATTAAAGAAAGAAGTTCTCTCAAAGCCCACACTTTCTGTAAATGAGCTTGCCAACTGCATACTGCAAATAAATAGAAAAGTAGTGTTTCTTATTCTAGTTCTAAAAGGTGGTAAGGTTTATGGATTTGTGGCCAAATAGAATTGTATATGGTGAGAAAATGTGGCTCAGAGTACATGTATAAGCCTAATAATATAATAATGAGGATTAAACATTGTTTCTATATTAGCCAAAAACAGTAGGGAATCTCTAGAAAAAAAGTTCAATTAATAATAATGAACCAACCTAAAACGTATACACACAGTTGTCCCTTTCCTAAATAGCAGGAAAAAAATCCACTTTATGTAAATTTTAAACTTACTTCTGCATTTTATTGATTAAGAGAAACATATCTGTTATACAGACATAAACTCAGTTTCATAAGTATTATTGGCTTTCTATTGCATACCAAATACTTAGAACATATGACAGAACAGGATAGAAATGCCTGCCTTATAAAAATTACTCATGCTTTCTTTACAATATTGTTAATTAAGAACACTACTACAGTTTTTTACACAAATCATGTGATCTTTCCTGAAAATCTCAGTTAAACATCAGTTTTCATTCCATTATTGAAATAAAGTATGTATTTTAAAGGTTTTTAAAATTAAAGAAATGTGTGACTTTCTGAGCACACATTCTAGATGTAAACCTATAAGGGAAAGAAAAAAATAGTGAGAAATGTAAATCAGAAGCACCAACAGTCCTGACTCACTTTTATAGATATATAAACACATGTCATAAATGCCCTACCATTTGCTTGCTGGTACTCTTATCGCTCCTATGAGAAAACACATAGTCTATAATCTTAACTGGTTTATAGTAGGACTATGTCACTTTAGTTACCAGACTAAGAGTTAAACGAAACTGTCTCTGGAGATGCCATTCCTTTGCTCTTGCCAATGAGTCATTTCTTAAACATGGTAACATTCTTAGGTTGTTCCCTGTCTTTCCTGACTCGATTCTTATTCTGGCTGAGGAAGAAGTTGTATTTTAATTAATCTGAGTTTTGTAACCACTTAAAATTGAGATGCATCATGTGTGAGGTAGCAGCTAGGATATATGCCATTGAGGAACCAAGACAAAAAAAGTAAATGGAGGATTTCTGGATGTTAAGACTCAGATAGGTAGAAGTGAAAGGAACCTGGGGTGTTAAATTATAGTGAAAAATTCTACGGAGTATAAAGAGCTCCTATCACTCCAGAGCCTCCATCAATGCAAGTGCTGGCTCCAGGAAGCTAAGAGCTCCCCAGTCCATCACTCTTGGGTTGTTCTAGAACTCTGAAGTCGATGGGTCTGACTTTGGAACTGTGAGTGTTCAGTTGTTCTTCTGTGAAGTGTGTTCTAGGTTCAGTGTTTTAAAGAATAAAGTGAGTTAATACTTTGGCTGTCAGTTAGATTAGAAAGGAAAACAACATTTCTTCTCTGGACAACTACTGCGGACAGCTGTAGAGGTTCATGTTAGCTTTAGTACAGCCTTGATTTCTGCCTGGAACTTCATATGTTAGCTTTAGTACAGCCTTGATTTCTGCCTGGAACTTCATATGTTAGCTTTAGTACAGCCTTGATTTCTGCCTGGAACTTCATATGTTTGCTTTAGTACAGCCTTGATTTCTGCCTGGAACTTCATAGGTGAGACAGGGTTAGACTGTCAATGAAGTTAACTAGATAGGGAAACTGGTGTGCAAGTTGGTTCATGAAAGGAACACATATTTTCAAAGCATTTCCATGATAATGTCTCATTAATTGCTAAGGGAAATCAGATCTCTCAACAAAGATCGGAATCAATGCACCATAGGTTTCCGGCTCCAGTTCCCTGACAAAGATACAAAAGAAGAATACATGAAATTCCAACCGGAGAACTTCAATCAAATCCACAGGAAATGCTTTTATATCTCCAGTTTCAGGGTAGGCTTTTATTTGGTTAAGATTATTACCATTAGAAGAGGAAAATACAAAAATAATAAAATAAAATAATAGGTTCTGTTCAAAGTATAAGTAAGTGAGATATTTTTCCACAAATCAAAGTTAAGCTGAAAGAAAAAAGTAAACTTTAAATTCATAAAAAGCCCAAAAAACAACAAAAAAAAAACCAAAAAAACTTGGTACTTGGGACTATATTAGCTATCCCTATTTTATTAGGCTACAGCATATTTTGTAACTATTTTGTAGATGTTGAATTCTACTCAAATTTTTTGTCAATAGAGTTGGTTATGGTGCTAAAGATCAAACTCAGAATATTGTGCACAAACTCCCACTAGGCTATATATCCTGCCACTACTTTTTAATCATTAGGATTATGTATGTGTGTGTATGTGCATATATACTTACATATACATGTACGCACACTATTAGAGCACTTGATATCATTTCAAATTTTGCAGAAGGTACTGAGAAAGGCCATGTACCAATAACATCAATCAGTAATAGTGTAACCATAACGTATTCCTAGTGAAAAAGTATAGACCTCAAAGCACAGGGGAGCCTCCTTGTCTGATAATACTAAATATGTCACATGTTGATGTGCCAAGAGAGTCATGTGGATAGTAAACCATGGAATTTCTGAACCTTCCTATATGTGCCTTATTGTGATTGGCTCCGTGTTACATCTTTTTGCTATAATAAACCTGAGATCCTAACTAAAGCACTCTTTTAGGATCTAAGGGACTGTCTGAATTCAGGCCAGAGTAGCTAGCTGATCGGTTTGAAAATATAGTCCAATAACTCCTCTATGAGCCATAGTTGGTGGCTGTCAAGAAATCCTAGCAAAGGACTTTGTCTTGAGCCTCTGAAGTTTGGCCCAATTTCAGGTCTTACACTAATTGTAGCTTCATTGTACTATGTTATAAAATTGAAATGTAATTTTTTTTAAATATTAAAACTCTCATAGAGTTCTAGAAGAAAGAAAAATATCCTCAAGACAATGTTTAGTAGACTACTCATGTGTATTTTGGAGGACATCTTATCAAATAATGTGACTTATAAGTAAATGAGTAAGTTGATAGATTCAGGTTTTTTTCTGGAAGTTAGGATATAAAAAAGTTTCAAGCTAAATTAAGTATGAATTTCAGTTATAAAACTAAGCAGCATGAGCTAAATATATGTCATTACCAATGTGTATGTTGATAACCTTCACCTAGAGCAACTAGGGAAATTTTAAATTAGGCATTAAAATTGCACAGGAAACACTATTCTTGGGAATAATAAATCACAATAAATCAATCATGAAGATAGCCACCAAAAGGCATTTTAAAAATTTATACCTGACACAAAGAAGATGAACAATAGCAAGTAATTGTGATTAGATTTATGGTTTTTTTTCATGTATGTATCTATTTTAAGATAGTGACAAAGTCACAACTAGACATCTCTCATCATCAAATGCAACTTCTAGTGTCAGTAATGAGTTACACAGAATTAAGCTTTAGTACAAAGAGGTCCCATTGAAACTCCCAAACAATCCAGGCTATCAATGAGACTATCGGTTGCTCCCCAGAAATTCATAATAAAATGTGATTGCTGGAGACAATACCTATATAACTCATTAAACATGGAGAACTCCAGCTGGTACTTACCTAGAGCCTTCACCCCACTCACTACTTATTTTTCATGTTACTTGAAGGTACCAGGGATAAAGGTAAATAGAAATCCGGATTCACACTCTTCAACCTACAAAAGTGACTTGCCTACATGAGTTGCTTATGTAACAGTGGCACAAATATTGCAGAAATAACAAGCTGTCTGTTTAAGGCCCAGATGATGAGGAGAAACTCACACCTGATAACTGCTCCAGTGGTCAAGATCTGAGTCTAAATAGGCAAGGGACTTAGAGAGCAAACCAAATATAACTGATTTATTAAAGGAACATAGAAATGACTACTAACATTCTGCTACATTCAGAGACGATTATTTTTCTTAGCCATCATCAGAAAACCTTCAAAAGCTTCATCCTGCAACAGATGGGAACACATACAGAGATTCATAATTGGACTATGTGCAGAGAATAAGGTAGCTTGAAACACTCATTCCTAAATGAGATAACTCCATCAAATCACTTCTCTAAGAGCACAGGAAATTGTGCAGAGGAGGAGGCAGAAACATTGTACAAGCCAATAGGAATGGAAGAAACCACAAAAACAAGCCTTTTAAATACAGCAGGACTGATACACACATGAACTTAGAGACCATGGAATGCGGCAAGAACAGAGCCTGCACAGATCTAAGCCAGAATGCGTGCCAATACTAATAATGGAAGTAGACACAAGACACCATCTCTAAATCATAAGCTATCCCTTATTGATAACCAATTGCATAAGGAAAATTAGTTTTCTCTAAAGGAGAAACATTGTATACAAACCACTTAGGTGCAGGAGCCATGCAAAAGATGGCCAACACAAAACATCAATGGTAGTTTTGAGGTTTTTGTCTCATAGTGAATTGCCTAGGCATTTTTTAACTACAGAGTTTTTGTTTTGTTTTGTTTACATATTGTAGTTTTCAATTTTATTCTCTTGGGATTTCTTTTTATATGAGTGAGTGTGTGTGTGTGTGTGTGTGTGTGTGTGTGTGTGTGTGTGTGTGTATGTGTGTGTGTGTGTGTATCTGCATCTGTATGCAAATTTGTGTTTTTTATTTGACTGCATTTTATAGGTATTTATTTATTTACTATTCTATTTTTTGCTTATTTGTTTTTAGGTGTCTGTTTTCTAACAGAAAGAAAGGTGTGGATTCCAATTGATGGGAAGGTGGGGAGGTTGGCAGGATGTGGGAGGAGTTAGGGGAAGTAAACCGTGATCAGAATACAGTGTATGAAAAATGCTTTGCATAAATATTTAAACTGTCCAATTAAGAATGTTTATTGTAACAAGTACTTCTTTAAGAAAATATAATAAATGTCATTAGATATTGATATCTATAAATTTGTCCTTGGTAGAAAAATTTTTATTCTTAAATCTGAAATACATTTCAGCAACATGTTGTGAATTTGGTGTAAAATAAAGGAAATCCCAAGAATACAAGTTGTAAAGGACTATCAAGTTCACCCTGCCTCATGTCACTTGTAAATGCTGTTAGAAAGACAAGAAAAGGAAGAAATAATGACAAGGTAAAGGGGTGGTGGAAAGCAAGTAGGAAGGAAGCAAGAAGAGATGAAAGAAAGAGAGAAAGGGAGGAAAAGGGATGGTTTTATTTCTTCAAACCAAATGTTATAGAATGTCAATAACAACTAAATCACAATTCTACTGTTATTCCTTTCAATTATCTACCATGCCATGGTCCAATTGTCACAAACACCACCTCCTACCATATTATGAATTTTTTTCTCTGTCATGTCTTCATTGTCTATGTTCATATTCTATCTAAATGAACCATAAATAAATTTTATAAAATCTTGCCCATGCTGTCTTTGACTTCAAGAATAGTGATTTACTGTGTTTCAAAATACAGATTAATTTTATTTAACTAATTTTGGCAGAACATCTTTTTCCTCTTCTCAATACACTAATCTGTTCAATATTTCATTCCACACCACAACATTGCTCTGTGCCTGGCTTTCGAGTCACTTCAGTCAGCAAAACTATTTCTTTCATCTACCCACAGTGACAACCATGTTTCTGAAAAGCTGATTGTATTCCTACCCATGGGCAGGTAACTATATGCAATAGCTTAAACCATCTGAATACTTCAGCTAGACTTTTTAATTATATTGTATATCTCATCAGGTCAACATATTCAGAGGGTCTGCTTAAGTATTCACCCTGAAATAGGCTGTGTGTTAAATTAAACTACCAGATAAAACAGCTTTGGTTGACGCATCTGCCAAGGAAATGACAATTCACCTAATTAGTTGTCAATACAGAAGGTTCTCTGAATTATTTTTCCTTTCTTTACTTCATAGTCTGGTGCATAGAAGCCCACAGATGTAGGTAGTTTATATTAAACAATAGACTATCAAGCAATAAATACATGAGCTAGTGTTGCCTCTGTGACTAGCAATACTTGTGGTAGACCAAGTCTATGATGAACAAACTAACAAAAACAAGCTTACTTAGAACACCATGACAGAAAATGTAGCCATCTTATGAAGTGAGCTTTGAAGAAGATGAAGCAAGTAATGAACCCTCTCACCGTCACTTTCCTCTCTCACTATTAAAAACACATCAGTATAGCAGAGAAAGCATAAGACTACTAAAGCCAGCCTGAATTTTACCTCAGTCATCTTAGAATCTCAGATCACTAGCAACTTTTGAAGACTTCACTACCTAGGACAGCAGAACTCTCCATCGACAGAGGGTTCCAACTGTGAACCATGGGTTTCCAAATGGGCTTGGATGGACACCAATCTTAAAAGATAGAAAGAATTTAGATGAATAAACATAGGCCAAGTTTTGTCTCTGAAAGAAGTAGTAGGGAATCCTTACAACAGAAATTATAATGAATTATGGAACCTGAAGCAGGCTCCAAGAAAAAAATTATGGGAGATGAGACCATCGAGATACTTATTAAGGGACACTGAGTGCAGATTAAAGCGTTAATATCATTAAGTTGTTGTTTTATGTATGTAGGGTCTCCCTATGTGTGGCAGGCTACCTTTAATCTCAAGAGACTTTGCCTCAGGCTCCTAGAGCTAGGATTACAGATCTGCAACATTATATCCAGGTTTAGCTTGAGGTTTGGGAGCCATATTCTGAGTTCTCATTCAAGCTTCTTGATTTGTTACTGAGGCTCTAATACTATCACCCAATACATTCAGATAATCCTCTATGTGATGACTGCTATACTTGTAGATTCAATACTTGAGGAAAAAACATGCCTGCACTAAATGTGTTTAGGTGTTCTCATCACTAGTCCCTTAACAGTGCAGCATAGTAACCCTCTATGCAGTTTTGACATTGGGCACTATAATGTAGGGGAAGGGGTTGCAGGATGTGAAGGGTGTTATAAAAAAGATCTATGCAGACGCTGAACTTCAGTATGATGGACTTCAGCACCTTTCCGTTGCGGTGTTCGGGGCCCTGGAAGCAACTGTCATGCATACCCACAGACAACAGTATTTTAAAGCACGTCTCTATTGTAAGGGCTAGGTATGAGGCACATAGAAAGAAAAGAAGAGAAGTGGGCATAGTAAAAATCTAAAACATGTCAATAATGTTGCTTGGCAGGCAACTACAACAAGAAAAAAATCGGAAAGATGGGATATTCTGAGACTTTCTGGTCTTTACTACTTAATGGAATGTGGGCTGAAAACAGTCAAGTAAATATTTCATTTCATCCAGCACCACCTAAAAACGTAGGTAAGACACAGGCCCTTCGGAGACAATATCTGTGGCAGTACGGGGTACGCATAATGGGCTTCAAGCTGCATGAGTTTTAAGCTAATATCCCTGGGCTAAGAGGTTTACCTCTTCTTCCCTGAAATAGTCCCATCTATGATTCCCATAGGTAAAATAATCTCAGTGGGTTTTGAAAACCAGTGTAAATAAATGTAAGTTTGCTTTAAAGCTCCAGCTACATATTAAAGCCAAATCAACGCCATTCACTAATGGAGATGTTCAGAAAAAGATAAAACAGCTCAACGCCAGGTGCTGGGTTTGTGCTGCTATTTCATGTCAAGGCAATTACAATGATAGTATTAGGAAGATCAGGGCGGGAGCGCTGTTGTCATATGGGGAAGGAAAAGCAAGCCTTTAAGCAATCATGTAGAGCATGCAGAACATCTTAGAGCTGGGGAAGGAACAAAGCTTCGCACTGTCAGAATATTGATCTGCTCCAGAAGGTGCGGGGAGCTGCACTGCGGTGATTGCCTTCCCCGCTGGGTTTAGAGAGGCCTGAAAGAATACAGTATTGATCTGGCCTCACTCCCGAGAAGCAACTTACAGATAAGCCCTGACTGGAGGCCACCAACCTTGAGAGCAAACTGTTGCAAAGAAGCCTCGTTTGCCACACGTCCAGCATCAGATCTAATGCCTTGGGGAATGATGAGAACAGACTTTCAGCTCCGGCCTGGGCTTCCTGTCCCATGTAAATTACGGGTGTTTCCAAACCCCGAAGCAGGTGCAGCGGAGGAAGGTAAAGAGAAGTCCACTGTGCACATTTCAAGTCCCATTTGGGAGGCTGCATTTTGTCAATTAACGGAGCTGGGAAGTAATGACATTTTATTAGTTTACTTGAAACCATTCTGAGCCTCTTTTACTGTGTATGTTGCCTTTCCCAAAGAGTCATATTTATTGGTGAATAAGGACAGGAGAATATGTATATGCCACCGTGAACTCTAGTCACATTCAGAGATGCCAGGGTGAGGGGAAGTTTGTGTGTGAGTGTTGGTGGGTTTGTAGTGTATTGTGTAGTGTGCTGGGGTGTATACATACCTGTATGTGCAGGGATGCATACATGGGGACATAAATGCAGAGGCTGAAGCATGATGTTCGATGTCATTGTCTTATTTTCCAACTTATTTCTTGAAACACGATCATTCACTGAACTTGAAACTCATTATTTCAACTAGGCTTGCTGGTCAGTGAACTCCAGGGATCCTCCTGTCTCAGCTCTGCAATGGGAGTTTATAAGTCCTTGTGTTTGTGTCCTGAGTGCTCTTAGCCACTGAGTCATCCTCAGTCTCAAAGGGACATTTTCTGTGACAAACAGAAGGATAACCTCAGACATTTAAAACGTTAATCATCGTTGATCACAGTGGTTAATCACAAGAGTGTGTATCCCACATCTTAGTGGGACTAATTCTGTCTGACTCACAAAATCTATTCTGGATTCAACACATCAGCAATAAAACCACTGAAAAAGTAGTAGGCTTACACTGCTAGAGGGCATTCCAGCAGGAAGTGAGGAGTCCTTTGTCATCCTCTCTCCATCTGAAAAAGGCCAGGAGTCGGGACCATGGGGTGGAGAGATGGTTCAGTGGTTAAGAGCAGGTATAATGCTTCCAGAGTTCCTAGCATGCACATCAGGTGCCTCACAGTTATGTGTAACTCCAATTCCAGGGGAATCTGATGCATCTAGCCTCCAAGGGAACTTGTATGCTGGAACACATATCCACATAGACTCACAAACAGTCAATAAAAATAAATCTTTAAAAATAAATAAAATGTAAGTCAAAAGGAACATTTTTTTTTAATTTTTTTCAAAAAGGAAAAAAAACAAAACGGAAGCCTTTGATATTTTCCTTCCCAGAGCTTTGGGTACCAGTCATGCATCCTATTACCCATTGGTATGACCCAACTTTATTTCAACCATAGAAATAAAGAGTCCCCAAAATACCCCATCCACACCGCACTCTGTAGCTTGCTCATGGTTTCCTGGGGCAAATCACTCTAACCACAGAGTTTTTCACGGATTTCATTGCCAGCCACATGTTCAAATGGGCCAGTCGTAACTAAGAAGATGGGTAACTGGGCATTACTGGGAGGGTTAAACTCCGAGAAAAAAAAAAGGTATTTGGCCTGGGATTTTTAGTACATAGTGAGGTTTTCTGTTATTTTTGTTGTTGTTGCTGCTGTTTTGTTTTTTGTTAGTTATTTTGTTTGTTTGTTGGTTGGTTGGTTGGTTGGTTGGCTGGTTGGTTTTGATGGTGGTGGTGGTGGTAGGTGCTAGTGGTTGTGAAATTTATTTACTTATTTATTTTTGGTTTTTGTCCATTTGTTTGTTTTTGTTTTTCCAACAACGCCAAACATACCTAATTTGCAAAGGAAATGGGTTTCAGTTTATCTACCACTCCTCCCAAGAGCCCAATAATCCTGACAAAGCACCAGAAGTCCTGTGAAGGGCAGTGCTACCTACTGCCTCACCAAATTTGTGTATGAAATGCAGTGCTGGGATGGCAGGCGGGGATGTCTCATGGAAAAACATGCTGGCTGGCTACCCTGAGGAGGAGCTGGATCCACGGGACCATCCATCAGGAGGAAAGGGAGAAGCAGAACCAACATCAGCAAGTTTTCCTGTTACCTCTACATATGTGATGTGGCATACACACATACATACAAACATATACACATACACACATAAACACACATAGGTACATATTTACACACATATACACATAGGCAGATGGAGAGAGAGAGAGAGAGAGAGAGAGAGAGAGAGAGAGAGAGAGAGACTCACACTAAAACAATCAGTGTAGCAGTTCTAAAAATAAACGTTAAAAAAATGCAATGGATTCTTACATTCCACCTAGCAAGGATTTTTTAGTCTCATATAAAAAACAATATCCTAACCGCTGTGGGATTGTATTCATCTCCAAATTGTTCTAGTTTAATTTCATGTAGCTATGTGATCATTCTTTGATCCATTTCTAAAACTGATGCTGTGGACAGAATCTTCTATCAGGATATAGCACCCAAAACTCACTACGTTTTCTTTGTTTGCCTGAGTTCAAAATCATCTGTGTAGGCAGATGACAAGCCCCGGGATTCAGGTGATTCTCTGAGCTGGACAAAGAGTTAAGCAAGCTTTCCACAACACCTGCAAGGGCTGTGAATTGCCGTAACTCACTGTTGTGCTGCCTCCCGCTACATTGTCTGTGCATTACCTGTTTTTGGTGTGGCTCAGGCCCCAGGAGGTATGTGTGCGTATTCCTCCCGTTCCACTTGATCTGCCTCTGCTTGACCGCTGACCGACTTTTTTCCCAAGCAAAAGTAGAATCCCCAGGAGAGCCCACAAACTGGACAAAGGGGCTGCAGAGGTAGTTTGATTTCACCACATTGATTTCATCTTTCTTAGCAGAAATCCCTTGGGCTGGCCCTGGAGTATATAAACTCGCCTTTGCTCACAAAGCTCAAATAGAAGGCTTTACTTTCAAAATTTTAACCCATCTTTCTGAAACATGCCAAGGAAATGCGGCCTGAAATTATTCAACCTGAAATGCAAGATACTGGATCCTTTGTCCAAGGTTAATTGTTAGCCTTTTAAAACTTCAAGGAGGTGTGTTTGGAGTCATTACACAATGGCAAGGTCAAGTAAAAAATGATAGATAGTAAATGCATATTTTCCACAAGAAAAAGTTTACTTCCAATGATGCTTATTTCTAGTATAAACATGCCATAAGCCAGCCTTGTACCTCTCATACAACAGTATGCAAAGGTCATTAAGATCATTGGTTTTCTGAGATTTATCCATATTTGAAAACCTGTAGTAGCTGACTTCCTTTTAGAGGGACATGTTTCAAAACTAATATTTGTGACAGAAATTAGTGACCTCAAAAGCTAGAAATGTATGTCAGCTTCAGAAGCACTTATATACAAAACAGGGGATGAAAGCATCATGAATAGAAAGCTTGCACAGCAAAGCACATAGCCTATGCACACCCTGTGATTGTGAGCACAATAATAACCTATGTGGTAAGAACATCAGCATTCTTTTCTTTCTTTCTTTCTGCCTTCCCTGGTTTTGCTTTCTAAGAGGAGTCAAGGTGAAGGGTTTAATGCCTCTGAAACTGGGGCAAGAAAACACTCACCTTTCCCAGTGGCCAGTGAAGAATCCAAGGACTCAGTTAAAACACAGCCACTGAAGTGAACAACCAGGATGCTACCAAGAGAGAATCCCCCTCCAGGTACTCCCCACAGGGCTCCCTTTTGGTTGCAAGGCCAGGAAGGTCAGCCCATCTCTATGGCATTCCCTTTCAAGTGCATGGGCTGAATGCCAGCAAACAGGTTCCGCATGACTGCTGGTGCACAGGGAAACTCCACAGAGAGAGACCCCCTGACCCACCAGAGGGGCGAAAACCAAAGCAGGGATCAGGCACTTTATTTCAAGGGTGTGTGTGTGTGTGTGTGTGTGTGTGTGTGTGTGTGTGTTTGCTACAAAGCCAAAGAAACCTGTCAAATCTGGAAACTCTACAAGCCTCTGCATAAGACAGAAGCAAAGCAGGAAATAAAATGAGAGAAACCCTCCTTTCGGTAATCCACACAGTTTCTATTGAAAGAACCCCAGTGATATTGGACAGTTAGAATGTTGTGTTTTATTAGGATCCCATTGTTCTGAATAAAAGCCTTAAGTATTACATATAACAAACATTTCTCCAGGTAAGGTCTTCCCTCAGGCACATGCTTTTCCATCAGCATGTGACATATGAAAAGCTGAACATAAACAATGTTAGCTCTGAGGTTAAGGACAGAGGGTTCTCTCCGATATGGGTGACAGGGCTGGGGTTTTTAGTTTTGCTATCCAACCAGAGGTACCCACTGTTTAATTGATGTGCAGAGCTAATAACATAGTCAGGCCACATAGGTGTTACTAGCAAGTTCTCAGAGATGCCACAGCCTGTCAGAACTAAATGCTTTTTGTGTGCAAAATGGCTGCATTGCTCCTTCCTCACAAACAAAGCTATTGTGGCTGTAGGTTTCTTCTACTCTCAAATAGGTCCTGGAATGGGTTGGAAAAATATCACCAATCCTAAGTATGGTACTAAAGAACTCTGGTTGCATTCCTTTTCAAAAGAAATCTCTCTGAGTTAGAGCAATCTAGAATTTAGCTGTGGGTTATTGAGTGGTGAGTTAGAGCTTGAGTCTTAGTGGCCCACCCTGTAATGAAGTTTTTTTAGTCTACAAAGCCATCACAGTGGGAAGCCTGTAAAGCAGGTTCTAGCCTCCCACTTACCTTTGAAGAATTGTTCCTTAACTCCAACTTTATTTCAGGCCCCAGAGATACTTCACTCTGACAGATTCAGCCCAGCTCTTATGAAGCTCACATGCTAGGAAGGATGGTAACAGGGCATAGGCAATTCTACTTGTGGTGATTCTGAAGGGTAGGGAAGGCGTTTAGGAGACTTGCTTATTTACTTGCTGACGAATGAAAATCAATGTGGATCCAACTTACATACCTTGTTTTCTGATTTATTATTAGGACTAGCCCATGTATACTATTTTTCAGGCTCAGTCCCTCTGATTGTGCCCCTATACTGACTTATTTTGTTTTAGATTTCTTAACATACTAGTTGGATTTGAAAACCTTCTTTCAATAAAATGAGGAAACCCCAGGAAGGAACATTCTCAGTAGAATCTCTTATAGCAACAGAGTAAGAACAATGTTTTCACATCTATAATCAAACTCAAATGATTGGATAACTCATACTTTAATCCTATATTAAATTTATTTTCTACAGTAGTAATTCTAACCATTCACATCTTTCTCACACACTGTCCTCATAAAACACTGTAAGTCTCCAAATTTTTTGAGGGTGAGGTATAAGTACAGGTGAAGTTCCTCTTTCAACAAAATTTGGGTTATTAACTTTTCATTTTATCAAGCTAAGAGAAAACATCCAGTTTTCTATTGATACGGCTTAAGGTAGTTGCAGGTATAGCACGCTTCTGAGAGAGGAAAATAAGACTTTTAAAATGTGGAATTTGAAGATAAAGTATAAAACGTTGAGTTGCCAACTTACGGCATATCAAAATGTCAGCTCAGCACCTTAAAGAGTCTAAAGGGATTATTCAGCCCAATTTTCTCTGTGCTTAATGCCATATACTGGCTTAAAGTCAGCCTCCCTGGAAGAAAGCTTAACTCTTTCTGCACAAAATAGCCTCATTTCAAGCAATGAAGTTGCCATTTCCCAAAATGAAGTTCCTGTAGCCTGAAATATTTCCCTCAGCTTTGAAAGGACCCTGGCACAAGAGTACAGCTTACACACTGAGATGATTTCTTTCATTCTGTGGTAAGAGCATGCACCAAATCGCTTGCTGTCCAACTAGTAGACCCTCAAGCAAATGGAATATCCCCAGTGTTGTATCCAAGACAGACACAGACTGGAGGTCTAGTGCAGTTTCTGTAATTCTGTGCCATGTATTGAAGGCTTTAATGAATTCATCTGCATCTCAGGGGTGAGCGCATCATGGGTATTTGGAAGAGTCCAGGGAGTAGTAAAGTGTACTATCAGTCTGATTCATGAGTTCTCTCTGCAATTGCCCTAATAGGTCTTTGGTTATTAGAAACCACTCACTCCATGTCAAGAAACTGCCTTGCAAAAGTGAACTGAACCTGCTTGAGCTATTTTTATATGAAGGCTACAAAGAGTTACCTCATTTAATTACCTATAGGGTATCTTCAGTGACATCATAATGAAATTACTATTTCCATTATCCAGTCACTTAAGCTTTCAATATGACTTAGAAATGAATCAAGTTGAGGGGGATACAGAAATTAACAAACACAATTTGTTTCTTTTATCATTAGTGCACCACCATGCTACACTAAATGTTATTTCTTTGTGGGGCTTATATTTTTATGGAGGGAAAAATATCAATCAATCAATAAGTAAGTGAAACATAAGAAGAAAGGAGAACAGAGCCTATGACATGCAGAATAGAGTGCAGAGTTACAAGTTATCATCAAATGATAAAAGAAGGTCTCACCTATAAGAGGTAGTTGAGTAAAGGCCTGAAATCATGGGTCATGTAGAGAAAGAGGTAAGGGGACAAGGGTCGTAGTCTCTGACACGTAGTATTGATACATAGATCTTACCACTACCCTTGCTCTGTATGGTTGGGAGCCCTGTTCAAATCTCTATATTGAAACATCAACCCTGTCCTGGCTAGTGTAAAGGAGGGTGATGAATAATATCAATTATGTTGGTCGTAGAGGGGCAAGGAGGAGACAGTCACAGTGTGCAGACTACAGATCTGCAATATATTTGCTGATTCTCACTCAGGACCTTTGACCCAGATTGCTTAGCCTCACTCGGTTAAGTGAATCTCTTGCGGGCTTTTGATTTATTTATTTTTTTAATCAGTACCATGTTTATCCTTTGGGGGTAAAGATAAGCTAGTAAATCTCTCGTCAGGAAAGGGTAAAAAATTATTGTTATAATAGTAATTTAGGAGTTTTCCTCATGAGCACAGAGATCTACTGGCCCAAAGCCCTAGTTCTAAGCCTCACGCTGAGATGTTTTCTGTCTAGAAGCATGCTAATTTGATTTGGGAAGGATTTCTCATCTTGCCCATGTGTTTAATGCTAAGTGGCTGTCAAGGTGTCAAACCTCTCCTTATTTCTTTCCTTCCATGACTATGAACTTCATGTGGAAGCAAAAAGGAGTCGCCTGCATAGGAAGAACCCCATGTGTCAAGTGAGATTCTACTCCCTTCCACGGCCAAGTTCTAGCATAATGCATAAAAGCCACAGTTTGACAATGCCTAACAAAAGGTTAATGGTTTAGCTTTTTAAAAATTTGGATCTGTGGGGCGGTAATTGGAATAAACATTCAAATTTGAGCATCAAATTTCTCATTAGTTTCACATCAATACCTGTGCTGCGACTATGGTTCAGCGAACTGGGCTGCTCACTGCCCAAGTGAGTTCATTAATCATTCTCCCCTAAGATGGCTGTGCAAGTAGACAGATGTTGTAAGCAGCTGTCTTCAGGTCCAACTCCTCGCATACAGACTGCAGGAAACTTTGTGCATGAGTTGGCCGTTGGTGGACCTAGATATCTGACTTGTATTGACAGGTCCAGAAGCAACTGGATCTTAGGTCAGTGACATACTTTAATGTATAAATAGTTATTCTATGGTCACAGAAAGAAAGGCTAAAGCCATTAAGGATACATTTCCATTCCTTATCTGAGTTACCACTAAGAAAGAAAAAGACAAAGCTACGTTTTTCAGGTCCCCACTTCCTTAGGTGAAAAGCCACAAACCTAACTCAGAAGGTTCATGACCAAACGATATAATCTGGCTCCTTACCTCTCATGGTCTTCTGAACATAGGCAGTTAACCTTATTTTTCATAATTTTGGATACACTTGGCTGCTTAGAGATCAAAATCCACATGCCTCTTCAATTCTCTATTATATGGAGCAAATACGTAATTGGAGCTTATCCTGCCTTAATATATGCAATCAGGAAATTTGAAACAGCCTTGATGGCCCCTATAATATTTCCCTTAGATGCCCTCTGATACATCAGTGGCTATAAGATCATCCACACAGCAATGACTTCAGATGTCAACATTTTCCCATGCACTAGAACACTTAGCAGTAACATGAGAACCAGATTGTCTTCTCTTAGGGAGAACTGGGTGGGGGTGGGACAAAAGGAGACAACACACATGAACTGGAGAGCTGTCTTTCTCCTCTAAGCAGAACTTCTAAGCAGTCCAGTTCAGAAAATGAAGTCACAGAATCCAAGCAATGATTTTGTAGGAAGGATATGGCTGAAAGTGACATCAGGGAACCAAAGGACTGCCAGGCATATCTATTTTTCCTAGATATGCCGTTTGGCTTTTCACATCATGGAAAAGTGAAGGAGCTGTTGAAAGTTGAAATCTGTCACTAATTGTCACCAGGAAGTAAATGTGGGAAAGGGAAGAGAATGAATATGTTTTCTCAATGTTTTGTGAGCCAATAGCTAAAAGTGGGCATCCCTCTTCTCTACAGGGACATTCTGAGATACACAATGCATTTCCCAAGTGACAACTGAGGGGGTGGCATGTCATTTACTCATTCATTCAGTGTGCTGTAATGGATAGGCACTGAGGAACTACATCAGGCCAGATACTATATCAAACGTTGGGACAGAGGCAAAGAAGGCACAGAGAAGTCTGGCTTTCACTGCTTACATTTAGTGTGCAAAATTAAAAAAAAAAAAAACATACAAGTTTTATAAAATTTAAAAGATTTGAATTCCCAGTTACCAGGAGCTCTCACATGTAAAAACAAAATAGGACATAATCAGGGATAGGACAGTTTTTTAAGGTTGAGTGACATTGAAGGTGTCATTGAGTACAAAGGACAAGCCAGTTTAAGAACAAAAAACAAAAACCAACTTGGGAAGTGTCGACAGCAGCCACTTTGTGCAGAATCCCAGCATTTGTGGAGTAGCAGGAAGAGTTGCTCAAAGGGTGATATTAGCCTACTCTGTACAGTAAGCTCCAAGCTATCCTGGAGTGTCCAGCCCCTTGTCTGTAAATGCACAATTCCAACACAATGCATAGAGTACACAAGGAAGGATGTTTGAACCTCACCTGTCTGATACAAACCTCCAATCTTTTTACTTTTTTTTTTTTTTTATTTTGCAGGATCATGGGCAGTTTTTTCAACTGTAAAGTCAAGAAGATAGGTCTTGTATAAAATATATAAAATAAGTCTGTATAAAATGAGAAATGAAGAGAAAGAATGTTCCGGTGTTTGTTTGTGTGTGTGTGTGTGTGTATTTGTCCATGTATGCATAAATGTGTGTATATGTATGCTTGTATTGATGTATGTATTGAGGTATGTGTATATGGAGCATCTGCTCATGCCTATACAAACTAGTTCTCTAACCAGCATCATTTTTCTTAGCAACTGATGAGAAAAAAAATAGACACACTTCAGTTGTTTATATACCTACCTACAATTTATAGATATTTTGTAATTTTTAAAATTCACATGTTTTCAATTACAGAAGTGTTATTCTTTGTATTCATTGATTCTGACTCAGAAACCAGCTTGGCCTAAGTGGTGCCTCACATTATACAGACTTTAGCACGGAGGATGCTGTAACTATGTCTTTACTTGTATAAGCTGATAGTGGGATGTTATATAAAAAGAGATTAAAAGATGTTGATAGTATACCCAAAGATAGATAGAAAGTTTTGTAGACTTGGGTGTTTTCTACCCAGTGAGTATACTAATAATTATTCCTAGTAAGTTTATTTTAAAATAATAATCTATTAAAGCATTAAGTCAATGTGGGTGACTTTAGCCAAAATGCCCAATAATGGGGAGATGGAACCTCCAGTAGTTAGACAAGGTGTCAGTGAACGGACAGGAACACCAACCTACCTTCAAATTTTTCTATCCAGAATTGTTCCTGTCTAAAAGAAATGCATGGACAGAAATGGAGCAGAGATTGAACAAATTGCTGAACAGTGACTGGCCCAACTTGGGATCCATCCTAAAGATGTGCATGAAACCCTGACACTTTTACTGGTACTATATTGTGCTTGCAGACAGGAGCTTAGCATGGTTGTCCTCTGAGAGGTTCTATGGGCAGCTGACTATGACATATGCAGACATAGCCAACCACTGGACTGAGGTCAGGGACACCTATAGAAGAGTTAGGGGAAGGATTGAAGGAACTGAAGGGGATGAAAACTTCATAGGAAGACCAACAGTATGGAATAATCTGAACCTCCGGGAAGCTCCCAGAAACTTATCCACCAACCAAAGAACATATATGGGCTGGTCCAAGTCTCCTGGCACATAACATAGCAGAAGACGGCCTTGCTTGGCCTCAGTGGGAAAAGATTACTTAATCCTGTAGAGACTTGATGCCCCAAAGAAGGGGTATACCCAGAGGGACCACTTTCTCAGGTGCGAGGAGGAGGGGCAATGGTGGGGTGCAAGCAGGAACTGGAAGGGCAGCAACATTTGGAACATTTGGAACTTAGAGACAAATGGTTGTCTCTAAGAATCTTCTAATATTTTCTAGACTCTTGATGATTTCACCCATTATTATATTAAAGCTTCTTCTGAGGTTGGTTGTTTCAATCCCTCTCATAAACTCACCAGAGTCAGGCATCTATAAATAGAGATGACTAAAGAGTAATTCAAGAGTCAACATAAAATTTGATAACCTTTAAATTTTAGGTTTCTTCACTACCCACTGAACTGGAATATGATATTTATACTTTTCACATTTTTTGTTTCCTTTCTACTTGTTTATATAATTGGTGGTTGGAAAACCCATCAAACAAAAATGTCATTGTTTTATGGTGTAGATGAAGGAAATTGCCAGGTAATAAATATTAATATGAAGATGAAGACTTAGATTTTGAAATATGATTTTTAATATTATATCCATAAAAATGAGTTACATTATACTCCTGGAATGTCCTCCTTTTACCTGCCTTTGCTGAAATTCCAAATATGGATTCTATTTCTCCTTTGAATTTGAATTATATTTCATTCCCCTGGCTTCCAACTTCAAGAATCCAACTAAAGTAAATTCTACGTATTTCATTATGTTGAGTATAACAGTAATATAGAAAGATTTGTATAAATGAACCTGATGAGAAAATAAGTACACATCCATAAATCATCCATGCATGCAATTTTAACTTTGAATATTATAAAATATAGTCTTTATCATGTTATAATATCTGGCAGCTGTACTATAAGTATGAAAACATTGGACCATAAGAAATGGTCACTTTATAAAATTGGGAGTTTAAAGAAATTTAAAACACATATAACACACTTTCCCCTCTTTAAAGATGGGAATCCAGATACTGAAAATAAACATTACTGGCCTAGCTTTCAGTCAGAACTAGCTAAGGGTAATGTCAAGGTCTTATGGCTGCTTTATAAAAGGCAATGTAGACAACATTCTCTGGGCTATCAATATGAAATTACACTGGTCTAGTCATATAGTCTTATCTGGGAGTAAGTAAAATGCCACGATATTTAAAGAGTGTGTTCTTAATAAAACCTTTTCTATCAGAAAAGATCTTATGTTATAGATTGGGAGTCTAAATTTTCTAAAATTCATAAGGTGAAGCCCTTTTTCTCATTGTGGCTTCATTTGATGATAAAGTCTCTAAGGAGGTACAATGATTAATGTTCAATTAGGTTACAAAGATGGAATACTGACCCAATAGGATTATCATCCCTATGAAAAAAGATCCACAAAACTTCATTGTGCCTCTTTCCTTCTTCTCCTCCTCCATTTCTTCAACAGTATGTGCCAAGTAAAGCACATTGGTTGATAACACCTCTACCATCTACCACCGACAAATAACAAACAGGGTCCTTATGATGAAATGTTTTTTCAGCTTCTTAGTCTTAAATTCTCCACTTCCTGAACTATGAGAAATAGTTCTTGTTATTGAACTACCCCTGTAGGGCATTTAGTTATGGTAGCCTTGGTAGACTGACAACTTTAACAATTCAAGTGGCGTTTGCCTAAATGTCCCATATATTTGAAACTCAGATTTATTAATTTATTTTATTAAATAAAGAAAAGATAAACTGCCTCTGATACAGGGTGAGAAATATTATTAGCTATATTATCATATAGAATACACTATACAGAGTATGCATTATATGATTAGCCATATTCTTATATAGTATATTTTGCATATAGTATTATATGGCTAGCTATATTATTATATAGTATTTGCTATGTATAGAATGTACTATAATTTTAACGTTGTCATAAAAATTACTGTGAAGTCTTACATATGCAGTGAGTTGTTTTACTCTGAATACTTTATAAGATGTGACTTCCTGGGTGAAATTATTTGGATAGGTTTCCACAGAAATGTTAGTTGACTATATATACTAGCCCAAAAATCAGTTGTGTTCATCTGTTGATAGTTAAAAACTCTGTTCAGTGTATGCCTACTCCATAGAGAGGTCACTTTTGCACTCAAGAAATTCAACTTAGATTGTGACTCCCAAAGAAGTGTATGAGCTTCAGGTTTATAATCTCAACTATCAGGTAGGCCAAAGCCACAGAATGAGTCCATGGTCAGTATGGGGATCATAGCAAGCCATTGCTTCAAAGTAAAACTGGAAATGGTCTTATAATTTAGAGAATGTCCTGCTATCTAAAAGTATTATCTCCCCATGATTTGTATTAACTGAGCCAAAGGAACTCCTTTGATGAAAGAAGGCAAGCAGGATTTACATATGAAATGACCAGATCAAGGCATTCTAGACTGGCTTTCAGATCATGTCTTATTTTTCTTCGTCTTCATTTCTTTGGGGTTTTTGTCACATGTGTGTGTGTGTGTGTGTGTGTGTGTGTGTGTGTGTGTGTGTGTGTGTGTGTGTATGTGTATATATATATATATATATATATGTATGTATGTATGTATGTATGTATGTATGTATGTATGTATGTATGTATTGGAAAGACCCTTCAAGTTTCCTACAAGACACAATTGGCATTCTCTTCAGTCACCCTCCTGCATGATAACTATAAAACACCCTCCAATCCCAGCCAGCACTTCCTGATAAAATAAGAACTGGCTATTTCACATCAGTTCATATCAAGAAAATCTTCAAACTGACTGTCACAGTCAAGCCTCCTAGGAAATGAATGGTTTGGAAGATTGGGCTAAGAAAACTAGCCAGTCTCCAAAGCCTTGCAGGCTTGGAGCAGCTTGGGGAATTTGTGAACTGAAAAGATGAGCAGGCCTTCACCTTGACCTGGATCCAGCTGAGGCTCAGGAGTTGAAAGGCTTGTGGTTTGATTCCAGGTATCTGCCTCCTGTAGAGCACTGGATACAAGAGCACTGAAGGATGAGCTATGATCTACAAGTATAAAAAGAGATGATTATTTCAGGAGGAAATCCAACTGCCATGAATTTTAAAGCTAGGGTGTGAAATGGTGCTTCAAGTCTCAGGAATACCCTGCCAGCCTCTTCCCACTGCTTATTTCTTGACGTACTATGAAAAGTTAAATTTAAAAAGGAGAGGAAGTATATCATAGAGATAGACTAATCCCCTAATTCCTTGGAGGAGCGAATAACCTTTCCTCTTGATATAGGAACCAAGCATTGATCTGTCACACTGTTTGTTCTAGTAGAGTTCCCAGAGGCACACTCAGTTTGAAACGTTAAGGCTAGTTCATTAGGCGTCCCTGGCTCGTTTCTCAGACAGAATCAAGATAACACTGTGGTTAGTTAATGGCTTTCTCTTGTTTCCCCCAGAGCCTGCCTGTCTGAAGCCTGCAAGCCCAGAAGCTTCATCCTCCCTTCTCTTTGCTATTAGTCACAGCTGGTAAGGCTCACAGGAGCCCAGCCTGTTTGAAAACAGCCAGATCATGAAAACATTTGAGTCTTTCTGCTGCAAGCAACAAACTTGGCCCGGGCTGCCACCAGAGATGGAGGGAGAGAGGGGGAAGGGAAAAGATGCTCCAGGGAGGGATGGGGGAGGGAAAAATGAAGAAAAGAAAGGAGGGAAGGAAAACATCATACCACCTTTTGTGGAAAAAAAATCTCTGAGCAAACCTCAGTGGACACCCTTGATGGGAAAGTAGTCAGATTTTAAGTATTAAGACGAGCAATGATCCTGAGGGTCAGTGCCTCCTGCCCACGGTGCCTAGTGTCCCAGATGCATAAAGACAAGAGGCTAATGATGAGATGCTATGTTAATAGTCAAATCTTGTCTAGAGTATTTCTCCAAGACTAGCTCACTCTTCTTTATCCTGAAACTTTTTATAGAACCTTTCAAGAGTGGGGGAGAGAGAAAAAGGGAAATTAGTACTTACAGCTAAATTCTAATGTTAAAGCCAATGCCATAGTCCTGCCTTGCATTTTAGGGTTTAGGTACTAAAGACAGGGAATCATAGCCTTGGTGTGTGTGTGTGTGTGTGTGTGTGTGTGTGTGTGTGTGTGTGTGTGTGTGTGTGTGTGTTTGTGTGTGTGTATGTATGTATGTATATGTGTGTGTGTATGATATATGTATATATGTATATGTATAAAAGCACTTCTAAGAACACAGACTGGTTTAGCCTTTCAGGTGATGGGAGCCTTCTAAACTGCTAACACAGATTGGGTGTCTGGCTAATGGGCTGCCAGACAAAAGGGATGGTTATACAATAGTTGATAATGATGATGTTACCAAGGACACATCAGTCTATGGCATCTCTCTCCTCCCCAGTGAATGTTATGATAGCATTGGGTTTATGAGTCCAATAACCATGTGTTCTTTGGAGTCAAGTTTAAACACAAGCTGGAAAGATTTCATTCCTCTCTCTGGGTATTGCCAGGATTAATATTATATTGAGACATCACACAGGAAGGCTTTGCTGGAGATCAGGTTATGCCCCTAAAACTAATGAATTTCTTTGAGTCACTTCTTTCTGGGCAATTTAAACAAGTTGCCACACCTTGCTTGGATTTTTCAGATGATAGTTCTTCCCTTGAATGTTTTGAGCAAACGTAGGTTTTCCAGTTGAATGTGGAACACACTTGTGACTCAGTGGAGAGGACAAAGACTAGACTGTTTACAGAATTCTAGATTCAAATTTCATTGAACAATAGGAACAACACTAAGGTGCACCTTTCCTTCTCTTTCCACAAAGAAAGTGTATGGGTGATGTTTCTAATTGCTAAAAATCTACTGCAATTTTGTTTCCGGTCTTTCTTCACTGTCTAAGATCCTACACAGAAGATATTGAAGATAAAATATGAAGAAAAGATTGAGGTTCATTGCAACATGACCTATTATTCCATTATAACCCTTGCCATACAACATCAAAGTGATCATTACTAGATGAGTATTTTATGTTTATCATTGAAATAATGTGAATACTGTATGCTTATGAAACTTGCAGGAACTCTCTATATCAAACTTCATATCAGACGTATTGAACCAGTCAGGTAGAAACAACTATATCATTTAATAAAGTCAAGCCATATTCATGAGATTATTTTAATATTTGCAGAATGTGGTCTAAACTTTGATGTATGTAAACTTACATTAAAATTGTTCATCTATTCATTAGGCAACATCATTGGTTACATTATTTAGCACAACTCATTGTGAGCACTTATCTTTTAGAAAATTTATCATTCTGATTCTTTTCTTTCTAACTGGCCTTTCAACAGGGTGTGTTATTTTCCACACACTTTGCATATTGAAGTGGCCTATCTAAGGTTAATAGAATTCATCTTTTCCCAGAAAAACTGATATACAAAATAATGATGCGAAAATTATGACACTGAGTTTAAAACATCATAGTAACTAGTGTTTTTTTAAATGTGTATGTTCAAACTTGACTTCTGATACCTGCAATGTATGCAATTGGAGCATTCCACCAGACATTAGAAACATGATTTTGTGCTCAGGAAAATAATTGAAATTAAAAATGCAATTTTTGTCCCTCTCTTTCATTCATACTTTCCTTTCGGTTACTTTGTTTGTTTGTTTATATATTTTATTAGGTACTCTCTGTATTTACATATGTAATGTTATTCCCTTCCCCCCTCCCCACTCCCATCCACCCTTCCCCTCAACTTGTCTCCATGAAGGTACAACCTCTTCCAATCATGCCCTCCACCTCAGTGTCTTGGCATTCCCCTACATTGGGAAAAGGTACCCTCAATGAACCAAAGGCAACTTCTCACATTGATACCAGACACTGCTATCTTCTGTTAAACATGCAACTGGAGCCATGGATCTCTCTATGTGTGCTCAATGGTTGGTGTTTCAGCCCAGAGGAGTTTTGGAGGTTTGGCTGGTTGATAATGTTGTTCTTCCCATGAGGTTGCAAACCCTGTCAGAACCTTCAGTTCTTTCTCTAGCACCTTCATTGTGGTTCCTGAGTTTAGTTTGACAGTTAGCTGCAAGCATCCTCAACTGTATCTGTATCACTCTGAAAAAGCCCAGGAGGAAGCATCCATATCTGGTTCCTGTAAGTAAGTACTTTTTACCTTGAGCAATGTGGTTGGGTTTGGTAGATCGCAAGGTGAGGCAGTGTTTTGTTCCTTCTTCTAAGAAAAACTGAGGCATCCCCATTTTGGCCTTCCTTCTTTTTGATCTTCATAAGATCTGTGGAGTGTTTCTTGAGTATTCAGGGTTTTGGGAGCTAGCACTCACTTATAAGTGAGTGCATATCATCTGTGTTCTTTTGTGACTGGGTTACCTCACTCAGGATAATAGTTTCTACTTCCATCCATTTGCCTACAAATTTTAAAAAATCATTGTTTCTAATTGCTAAGTAGTAGTCCATTGTATAAATGTATGACAATTTCTGTATTCACTCATCTACTGAAGGACATTTGGGTTTTTTTTCCAGCTTCTGGCTATTATAAATAAGGCTGCTATAAACATGATTAAGCATGTGTCTTTGTTATATGTTGGAGCTTCTTTGGGGTATATGCCCAGGAGTGGAATAGCTGGGTCTTCAGGTTGTACTAGGTCCAATTTTCTGAGGAACCACGAGACTGATTTCCAAAGTGGTTATACCAGCTTGCAATCCCACTAATAATGGAGGAGTGTTCCTCTTTATCCACATCCTTGCCAATATCTGCTGCCATCTGAGTTTTTGATCTTAGCCATTCTGACTTGTGTGAGGTGGAATCTCGGGGTTGTTTTGATTTGTATTTCCTTGATGACTAGGGATGTTGACCAATTCTTTAGGTGCTTTGAGGGCATTTGGTATTCCTCAGTTGGGAATTCTTTGTTTAGCTCTCTACCCCATTTATAAAAAGATTGTTTGATTCTCTGTAGTCTAATTTCTTGAGTTCTTTGTATATATTAGATATTAGCCCTCTATCAGATGTAGAATTGGTAAAGAATCTTTCCCAATCTGTTGGTTGCCATTGTGTCTTCTTGACAGTGTCCTTTGCCTTACAGAAACTTTGCAATTTTACAAGGTCCCATTTGTTGATTCTTGATCTTAGAGCATAAGCCATTGATATTCTGAGATTGAGATTAAAAATAAATTTTATTTACCTTAAAAATAGTTTTGATTTACAGAAAACTCTAAACTAATAAAGAACCCCTCCATATGCCACACACTCAAATTCTGCTATTATCAACATGTCACATAACTATTGTACTGCTGTACAAATTAAAAAAATAACTTTTTTTGCCTAAAGACATTTTAAGTCTCAAGATGTTGTTCTGGAGACTGGATTATGTTTAGTAACTCTGGATGCAGAGCATTTTCTTGACTGTCACAGCATCTTAGACTTCCTTAGTTTTGACAGTTTGTGATGAATAGTATTCATAAGTTTCTTAGAAAGTTACCTCATTTAAGTTCCTCCGGTTATCTTCTCTTAAGGAAACAGGGAACCATATATGTTTGGGAAGAGTCTATAGGCTGTGTCCTTTTCTTTACTTCTTATTAAGGCCAAATGTCGTGAGTAAGAACATGGGTGTTACATGGTAAAAAATGCTTTCCAGATATCTTCTCACTATGCCTCAAGTGTCATTCCACATACTCATTTACTTTGCTCTTCAGGAAAAAGGCCCTGTATAGTCCACCCATCAGGAGTCAAGAGTTATGCTTCCCATCCTTGAAGAGTCATGTCCACATCAAAGACCTGAAATTGTAATGCCTATTTATTTTTCTCTAGTTATTATTTCATATATTTGCTTAGAAGTTTATATCTGTGATCAGCTTTGATATAGTCTATACTTGAAGTATAACCAAATACAATTTTTAGCACTTTGAGGGGAGGGGTCTAGGCCATTAGGGATCCAACCCTTATGAACTTCCTTTGGCATCATCAGGGAGGAGTGATCCTTAGGCTGGTTGCTTGGGTAATACCTTCCAAGAATCCTCATTTTATGGCACTATAGACTAATTAAATTTTATTTTAATATGTCTTATACTTGCACTATAACTATTCTAAAGGCCTCTGGATCTTGTTGTTGGAGAATGGTATCATAAGTATGATAATCTTGATTTTCAGCTTGAAAACATTAAGATATGTGTAAGTACTTAATAAAGTACAACTGTGATGGCATTTTGAGATATATTTAATTCATGAAGGCTCTAATTTAATAAATTTTTTGCCCACTGAAGAAGTCAAAATTAAATTGAATACCATAATGAGGCAAGTAGGTTAATAGTAGTGTTTTTAAAGAGTACACCTAACCTTAGCTTCTTCTTGGTGCTCCCTTTGCTTATTAGCTGCTCTCTGGTGAACAGCTTTCTTCAAATAAATTGTGCTTCCTTTTAAACTATGTTTTCTAGAAAATTGACACAGGACAAAATCATGGGTGCAGCTGGCATTTGATGCTTCATATTTTCTTTCTTTCTTTCTTTCTTTCTTTCTTTCTTTCTTTCTTTCTTTCTTTCTTTTTTACACACTTCTCTACACCTTTTCAACCCTTACAACCCAAAACATTAGATAAGCAAGAATAAAAGGATGGAAAATGAAAAGGTTATCTTTTTGTTATACGACCTTTGTCATACTGGGGACACCAGGTTTCTTGGGACAAGCTTATTGTTTGCCACCGAATAGCTAACTTTTTTCTTATTTCTTCTTCACACATAATTACATAGAAAACCAAGGCCACCAACAACCAACAACTAATAGCCCACCATGCCTCGCATGGTCCTAGCATTTTACATCCTCTGAAAAGTTCCCAGAATTCCCAGAGTCACACAGTTGGCAAAATCATGGCCCAGTTAGAGTACAAAGAAAATCATAGACAGCTTCTGTGGACGATCTGAAGCAGCCCTATATTCCACAACTGGTATTTAAATAAAAACATATTCTTATAATATTTCTATGTGTTTTAAAGAAACCAAAATTTGAAAATTGGCACTACACATAGGTAATTTATTCGATGTGACTATTACTCTTAAAATGTTATTGCTTTTATTGTCTCTTAGGAGACAAGAAATTGTGTGTGTGTGTATGTGTGTATGTGTATGATACTAACATATATACATGTATATATCTATAATATTTTATGTAACAATCTACATCTACAATAAGTTAATGTGAGTCTATTTAATTTTTCAAAGTGCTAATCCATTGGGAAGTAAATTTTCCTAGTCTACCTCCCATGTTTCTATTTAAATTGTCATTATCAATAGTGAAATGGCTCCCACCATTACCATTTATTTATTTCCTTGATTACTTCAAGTAATCATGCCCAGTTATCAAAACTGTTAGCCCAGTGCAAATAATCTCCACTGGAATATAATGTTTCTATGCATTTTCTTTTACTTTGTTTTAATAGACTTATTTCTAAAGTGACTTAGGTCAGTATCTCTCCACAAGGCTACTGGAACACATTCCCAAGAACCATTTGCACAGTTAATTGCAAATGTCAAGAATTCTGATAAGTTTTCTGCAAAATATTGAAAACTGACATACAAATTGGAACACACTTAATCCATACACTCTATTTTATTCCAGCAGATTCAGGAATATCTCTTGAGTATGTCATATACTTGGCTCATGAACACACAATAAAAGTACCTTAGCTCTCACTGTTCATCTCAGCCTGATACTCATACATTATGTTTATTGTCTTCTTTGAGACTTATTTATTTCATTTTTTCTCCTCTTAATTAACCAAACTTGCCTATGCAAACTCTCAGTTATACCATGTCCCTTCCAATTTGGAAACTATTCGATGACACATCATTTAATCATTTAATTTGATATCACTCAACTTTGTCGAGAGTCATGATTTACGACACTGAGTGAAGAAGAAATCTATATTAATCTTGGTCATCACTTACTGAGAACCAACAGTATATCTGGAAGTGGCTTTTAAGTTCTTGAGCAGCTTTGTAGGATGAACATGGGATGATGGGGTGGCATTTGCAAGGTTATATAAAATAAAGTATATTACCAAGAATAAAAATGACTTAGTAACTATAGAAGACAGATAGTACACAGTAGAAAACTGTGAGTAGAAACAACCAAGGAAATGCATAGTAAAATTGAGGGGTCAAAAGGACTTGTGGTGGTGAGACTACTATAAAGTCTGCTTAGCTCCAATATAACTCAAACACCAGGTCATTGGAGATGACAAAAAGTTATAATCAAGACAGTACTGATAAATCATGTCCACAGAACAGTCTAGTTAAAAATAGTCATTATGTTCTTGAACCGGCATTATGTTTTTGGGGAGCAAAGGATAAAAAAGTGGGGGTTGATGGCTCCTGTAAATTTTCCTGTCCTCACAGGGCCTGGGAATTTGAACTTAGTTTCTCTATAATTAAATGGAGTCTGAAAACAAAATAGGAGTGCTTAGGGTAAGTTAATTATGCTTGTTCCCAACAGCAAATATACAGGGCATTCATTGTCTTTCTTCTCTCAGGTACAGATGCTATTCAGAGACAAAAAAGAAGATGATATCCAAGGTACAGGATTACAATAAACCTAAAGTTTACCTTTGACTAGTGGAGTAATCTTCATACACAACTTTACTGTTCATCAGTTACTATAACATATGATCCTTCTCTGGGATTGACTTAAAATACAGATTCAGGTGGGTGGGTTTTGGAAAGTGACAGGGTAACAGAATAGAAAAGATAAGTGTCAAGTGTGTAGTCCTAAACCAACATACTGTGCCATTAAATAAGACTGGAGAACAAGGAATGGGAAGAAGTCAGGGTTCTCAGGGGGTGGGGGAATTTAGGAGAGAAGAGAAATCTGGGGAGCACATAAATCACCAAAACATGTTTCAAGGCATTAATCTGGGTATGTGTTATATAATGGTCCTGCCACACACCAATCTGTTCACTTTTGCTTGATCTATTGAGCTAAAATAGGAGGTTTAATTGCCTTATGTCTTATCTCACTTGAGTTTAATCTTAGTACGTGTCTATTTTTTATTTGGGTTAAATATGTTTGTTGTTTACATATGGCACCAGTGGATTATAAAATGTTAAGCAAATGAACACATCCCATTGCTTTTTTTTAATTGTCTGGTGGTTTAAATATCATTGACAATGGTGGATGAATAGGCAGAATAATAAATGAATGGATGTCTGTAAGTGAAGATGGAAATTAAACTTTCGGCTCTCGTAGTTTGCGCATCGTGTTTTAAATCGGAGCTGAAAAGCAGGATTCATGCACACAGAATTTGAAGCTGTGGCAATGTGAATATAAGAGACATGGGGCAAATGATGAGAAAGTATTGCCTAGAAAAGGTGAAGAGACTTGCCCAGTGCCATGAAATATCTAGGGAAGAGTCAAATCTGAGCTCAGTTGAACATTTCAGAACTTCTTTCCTATTCTGCCTTTCTCTAAGAATGAGTGGTCCTTGTCATAATCTCAGCTTCCAGATTCCAGTAAAATCTGTATTATCTGTGTTCTCTACCCGGTTTGAGCAAACCAAGGAGCATCCTGATGTTGCTGCATTAGTGAAGAGCTGCTCTTGTAATTTATAGTATAGGTTTTTCTCTTTGTGTTTGGTGACAAAGCCATGGATTTTGTAAATCAAAATAATATAGTTTTAAAGAATTTTAAACATCAGTCTTAGATCATTTTTCTTCTTCACTAAGCACAAGTTATTAGCTGTTTGTCTAGTCTCAGAGGGTAATTGTTTGTGTATGTTTGAATGTAAAATATCTGCTTCCTGATGACTGATGACCAAATAAATCTTTGATTCCAATTAAGTAAAAACTTATTTAAATGTGCTGTTTTAATGTAAGGGCTGAGCCCTCCTTCCTCCTTCGGGTCTCACAGCATATTCTTAAGAATGGATGCAGACTGAGGTCAGCTCAGCAGGCTTCAATGAGTAAGGTCTTAATCATAGACTGTCTCAAGACAACAACATAGCCCCTGAACAGCTCTCAGGAAACAAGGCATAAAAACCTCTTCTTTTGCTTAAAGGGACCAGTCATCGGATGTGTATTTTTTTTCACAGTGATTGAGTATTTTAGATTTTTGAAAATCATAACCAAAGGAAGAAAGCAAGAAGTTGTGGATATTCATTCAACTTAGTGATTTCCTTTCTGATGTTCTTTATGGTTTAATCAGTGTTGAACATTGACTGGGAATATGAAAAGAAAACAAAGAACACATTTATTCTCATAGCTAAGCTTTCTTTGTTTCTACATATGTACAAATTGTTCCTATTTTTCTAATTAGAGAATTTATGATTGAAATTTTTTTCATGAGAAACATTATTTTTTAAAACCTTTAGTAAAAAATAAGACCAGAAGACACAGCTTTCTGAACAAGAACCCATGACAGTTCCTATCCTTTAGAAAATTGTTTTTTGTTTGTTTTTTTTGGGGGGGGGCTTGTTTGTTTTTTGTGCTCAGGAATAATTACTTTTATTTGTGTATCAAGAACTATGACTAGATCATATAGTGTTGTTCCGTAATTTGGAGAATAAGAAAAGGCAGAGAAAAGAATTTTGTAAGAAGAATATGGCTAAATATCGTAAAGGCAGATTGAGTCGCACACAATAATTTTAGCAGAAGGGTGTAACTGAGCTGAGGGGGATTAAGCTTGACAAATCCTTTTATCTAAACCCTTTATACACACTTCTTAGACACAGGCAAAGCAAGATGGTAACAGCCAATTTGAAACAACAATGAAAGATTGTCACCTTAGGTACCCATGAAAGCTTCATTTTGCACCAGAACAATCACAAAAAAGCATGGAAATTCTTCTTCACTTTTAGCTAATGAATGCTTCCATTAAACACATCGTGTAGCACTGAGGTTACTCCATGATGCCAATAAAGTCAGTCTTGAATAATGTATTTATATTTGCTTTTGGGGATAGGGATGGTGGTGGGTTGTATGCAAACTTCTGAAATAAAACTTAAGAGTGTCTGAAAGAACTTCATTTCACATCTGACCTTTTACAGTAATTGGATCTGAATTATAATCAGTCACCTGAATCCTGAAATAGATAAAATAGTTTTTTAATGTTAAAAAGTTTTAGCCCTTCGTTGATTATCTATCAGTGCTTACAGTCCTGTGAAAATAAGATAAATGAGAAATTTGGTCTCTAATTAGACTTCACTAGATTTACAGCTTTTAATTTATACGCCAATGCAGCTCAGACCGGCACTAACACAGATAGAGATGGAGCCACAGTTTTCAATTGATTTAACAATTTAATTGCAGCATTAACATCCATTAACATTTAACTAACCTTTTAAACTAACCTCAGGCACAACCTTAAAGACTAAATGAAGTAAAATTGCATATAAAAAGGTACTAACATACAGCTGTAAGAAGCCAAAGTGAATCTTGAGGGAGATTTAGCTAGGCTTCCTCACATCAGCAGGAGGGAATCTGTTTGCCTTCTTGCAAAATTCAGTAGGGAAGCAGGCTCTAATTTATAGGAAAGGGAAATAGGCACACTTGATAGTTATTAACTCTCATTTATGTCTTCTCGTCTATGGAGGTATCTGAGAAGTAATACAGCCTGGAGGAAGACAGCATCTAGGAAATAGGCCCAAAGAAGGATTTCATTCTTCTACTTGTGGGCATCCATATTTTTCAGCACCATATGTTGAAGATGCTTTCTTTTTTTTTAAACCAGCATATTTTGGGGATTTTTATCATATATTAAATGACTGAAGTTAATATATATATATATATAATTGTTATTGTTTACTTGTATTTGTTTTTTTGCTTGCTTGGTTTGCCAAAATCATATTTTATTACTATGATTCTGCCATACACTCTGAGCTCAGGAGAGTAGTCAATCTTTTGTTTCTCAGAATTGTTTTTACTATCCCAGGACCTTTCGTGGTTCCACATGAGTTTTACAATACTTTTACTTTTCATGCATAGTGTGAGATGGGGATTTTTAATTGGAATTTATTGAATCTGTATAGGGCTTTATGTAGAATGTTCATTTTCAGAATATTATTTCCACCAATGATGTCTATTTCCTTTTTTATGTCTTTTTTTTTCTATTAACTAAAGACAAGTCAGCCCAGTTAAGGGAAAGGAATCCAGTGGCAACAGATTCAGGGACAGTGCCTGCTCCTGTTGGGTAACCACATGAAGACCAAGTTGAAAATCTGCTACGTTTATCTCTCTTCAAAACTTTTTAATGTTTCTTGTTGATGTCTTTTACTTTCTTGCTTAAGTTTATTCTTATATATTTTATTTTCTTTGAGGCTACTTTGAATGAGAATGTCCTCTATATATTTGTTTTAGGTTCAAATTATTGATTTGTGCATTCTGGATCCTGCCACATTAGTAAATTTGTTTATCATTTCTAGAACTTTCATGATAGAAATTTTTGGGATATCTAATATATACTATGTTATAAATTGGGATGAAATGGCTTCCTCCATCCCAATTTGTATCCATTTAATATCCTGCTCTTGACTACTTGCTAGATCTAATGCTTTGAGCACAATATTAAAAAGGAATGGGGATAGTGAATATTTCTGTTTCATTTCAGATTTTAGTGAGATTTCTTCAAGCTCTTCTGTATTGAGAGTGATGCTATCTATGAGTTTCGCATATATAGTTTTTATATATTCATGTATGTTATATCTAGTCCTACTTTCTCTAAGACTTCTGTCATAAAGCATATGGGAATTTTTCCCATAAATTCATTTATTTATTAACTTTACATCGAATCTCAGCCCCTCCCCCTCTCTCCTACCAGTCCCAGGCCCAAAAATCCTCCCATTATCCATTATCCAAGGGAGAAAGATTCTCCTCTTTGAGGCAAACAGGAGGGGATAATGGCATTTCCAGTCCCATTAAGACTAAGCACATTCTCTCCCACTAAACCCCAATGAAGTAGTCCAGTTTGGGAAGGGAATTCAGCAGGGTTAATTTTTTTTAAGACTTTTCTTCATCTATTGATGTGATCATGTAAATTTTTCTTTAAGTCCACTTATGTAATTTATTACATCTGTTCACATGTATATGTGTCACCTTCTTTAGATTTTAGGGATAAAGCTAACTTATTCACCAATATGAGAAAGAACAAGAGGTTTATATGGGAAGAGGTAAAGAAAGTTAATAGAAATGGTTTGCTGTATTCTAGAGTTGGAAGTGAGCAAAGGTTGGTGAGCCTATAAGAAGGCAGGTACACCAAAATCTTCTTTAAAGAGAATACAAATGGAAGAAAGCCAGGTGGGGATTGTAGGAAACAGAGTACCACGAAAACAGGAGATAGCTTGGAATGGGGGGATGCCGTGCCCAATTTGCCACTGTAAGGTGTCTTTGCAGCAAAATTAAAAATTATAATCACCACTATCGTTTTTGCCCTTCTGAGAGGCATTACTTGTGATTTATTGCCCTTTTAGTCTCCTAGATACTCATGATTTGGTCCCTACAGTACATATCAGGATTCAAAGTAGTCATATTTAAGTCCTCCCCCGAAGAAAGAGACGATTGCATGACATCTTAAACCATTCCCTAGGCCTTTGAGTTGACTCTAAAAGGTGAAAAAGATTGTCTTGTAGAGGATATGAAGTTAGAGTTTGGTGCTAAAGTGTAGTTGTTATTAGCTTTCAGTCCCATTTTCTATCTTTCAACCCAGATTAAGTGTACTTTTGGGGGGGGGGTGGAGTGAAAGCTTCCTAAAACTGCTACAGAAATGTGAGATAAGCTTTAACAGACAGTTTTCAATTTAATAATCACCTTTCCTCCATCATATTTCCATAATAGTTAAATATTTCAGGGAATGGATAACATAGAACAACAACAAAGAAAACCCAATTAGCATCAAATGACTGTTCATGCTGAATGACAAATTATTGGTTTCAGTTAAAGTGTTTGCTATTACTAATACTACCTAGTTTATTCTGACTGATACACTATTCTCATGTAACTTACAGTAGCACAGTAACATACAAGTTGTTAGGAGCCACGGTCTGGGCTCTATGTATTGTTTTGTTTTTTTTCTTATACCTATCAATGGTATCCCTTTACCTAGAAAATGTCCTGTTATGAGATCTGGACAAACGACAAAGTTTGTGTTATCTAAGACTGTGGAGAATCCAGTTGTTTGTTTACCAAATGCTCATACAGTCTCAACTTGACAAATGAAATGTGTTGATCTAACACTCTATTCCACAGCTGTAATATAGAGATTCTCCTGTGGTTATGGTGGCAGAAGCATTTGGCTTTTTCCTGGACAGATGCTGGTGAGGACAACAAGGATGCTTGGTGCCCATGGCTACAGTACCTTAGTAGAAATTGTTACAGTCTCCTCATAGCATTGGTTTGATGGAGCTGACTAAGCACTGCTATGCTTTGTTCTGAATGTTTTCTGGCCTTGATTCAATAGAAGTCTCAGGTATTCTGGAAGCTTCCAGCATCTTTGCAAGGATCTCTATAACGTTTGAACAACCTACTTTGTCAAATACAGTGAGCAATGATACAGACTGAAGTGGGTATTATTTCCTGATGTTGATGGTTTTGAGATGTTATGAATGAGACAAATACGCCTTTGAATTCTGAAAATTTCACTTGAAACTAAGCATAAAATACAATTGCTTAAAAAGAAAAAAAAATTAAACACCATATACCAAATTGAATTGTCATGTATCCCAAATATTCAAAACTATTTTTGTAACAGAAGAAATTGCTTAAGGATATTGTTATGTGCCGTAAAGTAGGAGAGCCTGAGGTTGCAATAGTATCAAGGAAAAGCTGGCCAGAAGCTGAAACCGTGTTTACAAAAGCACTCACTTTGAATGGTCAGAAAGAAATTCTTCCATTTACTTCAGCGAGAGAGAAGTGGTAGCTGAGCGAAAATAAATAAATAAATGTGAATCTTCCCAGTGCTTTTTGGGAGAGCTAGAGCCAGGTTGTTGATTGTATTCTCCTGGAAACCACAGGCGTTTTGTCATCAACCTTCTGAAGAGAAACAAATAAACATAATCATCTGTTACTCTACATCTTTCAGAAATGAACACAGCAGTATTTCCTATTATATAAGGACATGTTAACCTGTTACTCACTGACAAAGTCCATGGTTCTTTGCTTTGTGGAGGGGCAGAGACTCTTTTCATTGTTTGTTTGTTTGTTTTACTTTTTAAATGTTATCCCTCTTACCAGTTTTCCTCTGCAAAACCCTTATTACACCCACCCCCCTGCTTTTATCAGGGTGCTCCCCCACCTTAAACCTGCTTCTTCCATGACGAAGTGAATGAGATCATGTTACAGGTAAGCATGAATCATCCCTGCTGTGTACACATTTGTGAGCTATAAATCTAGAAATTCAGAAAGGCCACAATCCTCTGTGAAGCTAAGGGAAGATACTAGTACTTCAAAAAAAAAAAAAAAAAAAAGAGAGAGAGAGAGAGAAAAATGAAAAAGGTTGTTGAATGAGTATTTTCATTGAATTAAAACAAAACAAAAACAAACTTACTTAATCCTCAATGAAACTCAGTAAGCATTCCATTTTATTTGGAATAAATTGACAGTTAGTAAGCATAGTTTACTGAGGATGGCAAAATGAGTCCTTAGTAGGCATCAACATTTGGAACGGAACAATGGTCACCAGGTTTCCAAAGTTCTTACATATAACCACCACCTAAGCCATGCTGATACAAAGGAATTCAAAGATGTGTAATTCAATTAGTATTGTTCTGAGCTTGGAATGCAAATATTCATGTATTTCATATATTTATACTTCCTTTCTATGACTAATCTAGATAGAAGTTGGTGAAATAAGTCCATTATCATTTCTCAGCTATAAGAAATAATGGTTTCGAGATTTTACCTTCACTTCTATATACTGTAATAAAATAGCTCATTCAAGAACTCTTGTTTTGGTTTCTATTTTTACTAGCTAAGTTGTAGGTATAGTTTCACATAAAAGAAATGAAGACTAGTTAGCCCTAACCCAGACTGAATATTAGAGGAGAGTGTGCGTTTGAAGGTTGGGACTTTTTCCTACTACAGTTGAGTTTCCAAAAGAGGAAAATGTGCTGGAAGCTGAATGGTCGTGGTGTGGAAAGGTCCTCCCCTTTGACAAGGTTCACCGCCTGCCTGCCTTTCCCCACCAGCCGAGTTGCTGATGAGACGGATCATGACAAGCTCAGGTAGATGGATGAAACGTGCTCAGGAAGCAGAGAGGCGCATCTTCTCCTCTAGAGACTCCCTTACTCTCTTTTCCCTTTGACTCTTAATTGATGCCACATGAGTATAAAACAGTAGAAAAGCACAGGTGTTCAGACATATAAAGAAAAATGTTACAGAAAATGAAGTAGTGGGAAAGTAGATGGGGAAGGATTTACTTAATAATATATTCTGAGCTTCAAATGTTAAATGATTATTTTTAAAAGATATATGTAGGTGTGCATGCATGTGTACCTACTTGAATTAACAAACATGATGGACATGTGGTACTATGAAGGTCAGATGTTAGTAAGCCTTTACATGGGTGCTGGGAACTAAACCTGTACACCCTCAAATAGCAGGAAGTGTACTTTACTGGGCTATCTCTCCAACCCTTACATTTTTGGTTTTGATTCAAGTGGTTTTAATTGAGGAATTATCAAGAGGGCTATCTTTAAAGTGAGGCTAAGTTAAAGTAAGATCTTACTGAATGGGGATATTTTGCTTCCCCCAGGAGGACCAAGTTTTAGGAATAAGTGGGAGAGAGGGGTCAGAGAGATGGCTCAGCTGGTGAGAGCTCATGAAGCTCTCTCAGAAGAACGGAGTTTGCTTTCTGCCATGGGTTACTCAAAACTGCCTCCAACTCTAGTTCCAAGGGATCCAACACCATCTCTGGAGTCTGGAGGCAGCTGAGTTCATACACATGTATTTTGCACCTATACTTCCCACCTTTACCATATAATTATAATAATACATTTTAATTTGAGACAAGATCACACTGTATAATCTTGGCTCACCTGTTCCTTTTCTCACCTCAGCAACCTAGGGATAATCCTGCGACTATACCACAGCATAGAAACTTCACCCTGTTTTGGTTCTCAACAATTGTGAAAGCAGGAACCTCCTACTCAACCAAAAATTACATATTTAGAAGGTATGGTTTGTGTGGAGGATTATTTTGTTGGACTTTACTATTTAATATGGGCAGACAGGTCATTTCTTCCTGCCATTACCATAAATACATTTTTATAACTTTGCCTTTGTTAAAGACAAAGATTTTTTATTGCAGTTTTTAAAATTCTACTAACATTTATACTTCTTCTAAATCTGATTATGGAGACAAACAAACAAAACCTGGAAGGATAGCAAAAGCTTATGAGTATGAGTAAAAAGAAACAGAAAAACAAGTACTTGAATATACTGAAGCAATGTCTTTAATATGTGTTTGATAATTAAGAACTACTAAGTGTCTCTAGGACCTAAGACGCTGATAAGATAGTAATTAAATAGAGATTTTCAGTGTCAAGGATTAGTTCTGAACATTAAATATTATAAATAGAGGAGCTGAGGAGATGCCTTAATGGATAAAGTACCTGTCCTGCAAGCATAACCTGAGATCAGATCCCTGACAATTATGTAAAAGTCCTAAAAGCCTTCATTGGCAAATGAATCTGGAACACCAGTTCTAGGGTGAGGGGTTGAGAACAGACGGGAGGGACACTTTAGCTTTCTGGCCAGCCTAGCTCAGTGAGCTCCAAGTTTAAAACTGATCTCTTCTCAAGAGGGAGGTAGCTAGCAATAAAAGAAGACACTCAGTGCCAACCTCTGGTCTACGCACACATGTATACTCAAATGTCCAGGCATATATGCCCCCCAACCCCATATATACCTACCCTCTTCCCAACACAAATGATGAATAACAAACTATTTTAAAAGAAGAAAATAGTCAATGGGAAGTGAACTTAAATGGTAACAATATCAATTGACACAGTAGTTTTGGAAATACTTTATCAACCTGAACCAAATGTCCGTAAAATGATGACGTGGAAATGGTATCAACTGCAGACAGTGTACTCTCTTAAGATGGTTCTATCTGTATTCACAAAGTTGTGAATATGGAAGGCATAGGCAACCTGAAATTAAAAGGTTAAGTGTGTGCTGTTTATGCATACAACAAAGATTTATGAGGATGTGATAAAAGCTACTAGTGTGCTGTGGGTTAGAGACGCTCTAAACTGTACATGCTGAGCTTGAGTGGGGTGGTTGGGGGATGGGAGAGTGATAAATTTATACTTAGTGTGTGTCCAGTTGCTCACCTTTACTAGTTTTCTTTTACAACTAGGCATGTTTTACAGTGTATTTAAATATGTACATATCTGCATACGGACCAGGGAATATTTCCTCTGGATCAATCAGAGTGTACAGAGGACACTAATGGGTTCTAGAATGCAGTTTATCTCTGGGAATGTCTCCCTTCTGAATAGCAAAACATGATTACAGAATGAATCACAAGGTTCTACCTAGAGTGCATATGTGTAAATTAAACAGGCAAACCCGGGAAGTGCACTTTCTACCTCCTCTGACCTTTGCTTTGATCTCATCATAATATATTTTCACATTTTGCATGGAGGGGAGGTTGAAGCGTAAGATTCTGGTTATTAACAGAAGTAACTGTGTAAAACAAATCTGTGTCCAATGCAACATGGGACATCCCGAACAGTCTCTGAAGTGATTAAATATAAATATCCCCTTCCTGTCATGTCTAAGTCAGGCCAATACCCACTCATCCAAAATCTGTGAATGCTAGAAAGAAAACCCCCCAAAAATTCTCTGTCAGGAAAATCTAACAGTTGCAGACCCTTGTTACTGACCTTCACCATTCTCAAATCCTTCCCAAGTTCTCCTTCTTTGCTTCCCTTTTACACTCTTGTGTTATATGCACAGTCTTTCTACCTACCAATCTTTCTACAGGGCATAACTAGTTTTGAATGAATTTAAATACCTCATACTATGAAAATATGACAGAGAAAGCTCCAGTTTACAAAAATTCCTTCCATGGGCTTATGAACTGTATACTCCCTCACCTACAGGTACTAATGACAAACAATGATTCCAGCAATGTTCACACCAATGATCCAGTGAGATCATTGGGCTTTCTTGAAGATAATTAGTGGCAGACTCATGGAGAGTCATGGGAAAATCTTTTCTACCATCATCTCTGTTGCTGCTACTTCAAGCATCTTGCTCTGCTGCTATCAGAAGTCTGCTCTTTTGCCTTCCAATCTGGACTGAAGACTTAAAGCTATCTAAGTATCCTTTAGGCCTTAGTTGCCAGTCTGGAGTCACCAAGGCATCTATGCCCTTTTGAGACAGTCCTCCTTCTCTTCTGTTGCCCACTTCTATTACCATAGTATGTACTTCTCACTACTTCATATCCTTCAGATGGCTTCTGACCCTTTCTAGTTTCACTTCACATGTGTGTATGTGTTCATATAAGTGCATGTGTGCATGTACACACACAGTGTGCACTTGTATATAAAATTAAATGTATGTTGAAGATATAACATAAAATATGATATTTGACTTTCTGAGCCTGGAATATTTCACTTTACAAACTGATCCTATGTTCAATCTAGCTTTGCTGAAAATATTGTTAATTTTTCCTTATGTATGACTAAAACTCCACAGTGTGAATATGTCACATTTATTATTAAGTTTTTATGAGGAGGATATCTAGATTAGCTCTGTTTTGTTTGTTTGTTAGCTTTTGAAAATAATGCAGCAATGGATGTGTGGTATTTGTATGGTATATATAGCCAGGGTCTATGGTCCCATATGAGTTACATGGTATTTCTTTTTGTTTTTAAAGAAAAGTCTGTGCTGGTTCCCATGGTGTCTCTGTTGGTTTACATTTGCACCAGTACTGTGTAAGAAAAAGCCTGAACTCATTTTAGTGATATTTCTCCTACTATGAAAGTCTATTTTCTCCTAAATTCCTTCTCTATATACTCAATGCTGACAGTAAGACAGTAAAGAGTCAGTAATGATGGTGGAGCATTGGCATTGTGGGTGTCTCTTCAGATCTAACCATCCTCATTCACAGCAGCCTCTGCTTCTGTACGTGGGGCGTTCATGCTAATTCCTTATGGGAACAACAAGAGACATAGTATCACAGGAGATAATCAAATTATTTACATATATCTGCAAAATAAAAAGCAGAAGGAAATGGTGGAGGGGAAGAGGGACAGAAGAAATAAAAAGAATGGAAGAAAATGGAAGAGGAATGAAGATGGTGACAAAAAGTAATAATAAAAAATCCCACAGCTGATCATATGGCATTAAAAGAAAGTAAACATTTTGACAACAAGAGTTTTACCCATCTAGGTAAAGCTGTGGGTTGTGTCTATGAGTTTTGTGGTAATCATAATTTTTTAATGTAAGATCAACAACTTTGGATTCTTCTAAAATGCCTATCTATAGTATCTAAAAATACTGTTCCATATTTAGTTTTGTATTTGGTTTTGATTATAAAATGTACACTTAGCATAGCAGTGACATGGATTGACTAGGACGTTACTTGTCACCATCAAAGTCTTAGGTTATTACTAGTGTTATTTTGTGCCACTTGACAGCAATTAAACAATTGTATAACAAAAACTAAAAATATCCAACTAAATAGATCACATATATACAATGTTAAAAAAGCCAAGCACTGACACAGTTGTATTTATATACATTTATGAAAAAAATGTTTAAAATTTTTTATCTTTGTTTTTTAAAATAAAGTCTTAAAAATGGGATTCTTATAATTTTTCATTGATTAAAGAGTAGGTAAAAAGAGTGTTGTGTGTTTAAAAAACTTTAGATTAAGAAATTCTTTCTATTGTTATAATATTCACACATAACTATTTCTTTTATGAAAAAAAAATTTGCCAAAATGACACCTTTAAAGCAAGTTGCCACAATAGCTCCCATTTCCAGACCATTTGTTTATTTGAATAGTTTTCACTAAAATGTAATGCTGTGAGTATGTAAACAGAATAAGTTATAATCTCATCAGCTTAAAGACTTACTTTCTCATTCTAGTACATTGTATAATGTTACAATTAGCAGAAAGATGTTTTCATTTCCTAGTCATTTGTAAAATAACTGTAAATACAATAATACGTGGTATATGACCTCTATGATCTATTAAAATATTAGACCTGGCATTATTTTACATTCTAAAACTTTTTCTCAATTATTTATTTTTTATCCACTTTACATACTGATCACAGCAATGCTTCCCAGTCCTGCCCTTACAAGTCCCTCCCTACATTATCTCTTTTCTTCTGCTCAGAGAGGGGGAAGTCCTCCTTGGATACTACCCCATCCTGGGAAATATAGTCCTAGTAAAACTAGGCATATTCTCTCCCACTAAGGCCCAACTAGGCAGTCTGGAGAGGAGAAGATGATACATGGGCGTGAAACAGAGTCAGAAACAGCTCCTACTTCATTTGTTAGGGGACCACATGAAGACCAAGATGCACCTCTGCTACAAATGTGTAGGGAGGCTAGATACAGCCTATGCATGCTTTTTGATTGTTGGTTCAGTCTTGGTGAGCTCTCCTGAATCCAGATTAGTAAACACTGTAGGTCTTCTTATGGTGCCTAACTCCTCTGGCTCATTCAATTCTCTTTCTCACTTCTCTACCAGGTACCTGAAGTTCTACTAGATGTTTGACTGTGAGTCCCTGTATCTGTTTCTATCCACTGGTGGGTGAAGAGGGAGTTATGCTGGACTCCTCTCTGAAAGTATAGAAGAGTATCATTAATAAGTGACAAGGTTTGGCTCCCTTACATGAGATGGGTCTTAAATTGGAACCATCTTTGGATGACTAGTCCCTTAGACTGTGTTCCATCTTTATTCTTGCATGTCTTGTAGGCAGAATAAATTTTAAATCATATTTTGAGATATTTGTCTTAATCTAACCATTGTCCCATCTAGATAAATTCTAACAATTTTAAAGGCTACTGGTTGATGACAATGAAGATAATGCCATTTAAGAATTTATGAATTTAAAGAATAATTTCTTAATTAAGTGAAGAAATTATGTTTACATTTAAATGTTTGGTTGATGATTTAATAAGTGAGCATGATTCCTTGTAAATAGCTAAAGAAAGATTCCCATTTATTCAAGTATTTAAGTAATAATGTCCACATCAAAAATTCCCGTGAGGATCCCAATGAGATTGCTAAAGAAAGGAACTAAGGATCTGAAAGGGGTTGCAACCTCATGGGAAGATAACAACATTATCAACCAACCAAACCCTACAAAACTCTCATGGAGTAAAACACTAACCTTTGTGCACACATTGAGGGACCTATTGATCCAGTTGCATATGTAGCTGAAGATAGCAGGGTCTGGTATCAATGTGAGAAGAAACTTTTGTTCCAGAGAGGGCACATTTTCCTAATGTAGGGGAATACCAACACAATGGGGTGGAGATGGGGATCAAAAGGGAGTGTACCTTTGTGAAAGGGAGTGCAAATGAAGGGGGGATGGGAGTAGGGCCAGGTAAAGAGCTGACATCTCAAATGTAAATGCAGAATATCTAATAAAAAAAGAAAATTAGAAAAAAATTCTTGTGAGACAGACAAACAGACAGATACACCCCCCACACAAACTCTCTCTCTCTCTCTCTCTCTCTCTCTCTCTCACACACACACACACACACACACACACACACACACAGAGAGAGAGAGAGAGAGAGACCAGTATATGACATGTTATTTTCTTTGAACTATTTATAATATCTAACACCGGTGTGGCTATTTATAATTTGGAGTCATATTTTCCATAGATATCCATAAGTTCAGATTATATGCTCTGGCCATGAACCTAAGAGTGCTTTATAGAGTATATGTTAGAGTTTTTTTCAGAAATCTATTGAAAAATTCCATTTATTTTCACAATTGTTTTCAGTTTAAAAGAAACTTACCTGGTTTTAAGGCCATCCATTTTTTGAGTATAAAATTAATGATCTTTACAACATTTTTATTTATGGAGTAGGTTCTAACTTTTCATCCCCTCTGAAAGTTCCTTGGGTGTTGTCTTCACTCAAAACTTGCTCTGCCTTCAGCTATAAGGCAACATTGATCTGTTGTCTGTCTTTATTGATTTACATTTTCTGGAAATGTACCCTTGTGGTTTCTTTCACTCACTATGTCCTGGAATTTGTAGGGTCGTTAGGACATGGCAATACTCCATTCTATTTCATTACTGTTCTAGGTGCTCCACCTTATTATCTCTGTCACAAGTTGAAAGACACATAGACTATCCACAGCTGTGAGCTATTGTAAGTAACATTGCTATGAATATCTGCATATAAATCTCTGGGTAACCATAGGTGTGACAGCTAATCTTGGCTGTCAACCTAACTGCATGTAGAAGTAACTAAAATCTAGGGATCTAGATTTACCTGTGAGAAGGTAAGAAGATCTGCCCTAAATTGGGGCCACACCATCTGGTGGCAGCCAACAAAAACAGGGAAGTAAGAAGCTTTTTCTCTATGCCTGTTTGCTCTGAGGCTTTTTTTAAAAAATCATCTAATATTTTACTGCTTTGTTATAACTTCACTGGTATGTGAATATTCAAGATTCCAATATAGAATGAAGAGCAGTTGAGACTCTAGCCTATGGACTAAACAGCCACCAGATAATTGGTCTTCCCATTCAGGAGACACCTGTTAAACTAGCCAGAACATATACTGTAAGCTACTCTAATAAATCTCTTGATATACATATCTATGGATTTGGTCTATCAGTCCTGTTCCTCTAGAAAGACCCGATCAGTACAACAGACATTTGAAGGGGTTTTTTGGGAAGAGATCTATGAAGAGAATAACTATTTTGTTGTCTGTATTTATAGTATTAGAAACATTTTAACCTTTCTCAGTTAGTCCATACCAGCATCAAGGTATGAGCAGTTCAGCTTCTCCCTCTCCTTACTGTGATCTGGTACTATCCTTCTATTTATTGAAACCATGTTTGTGGTGATTGAACAGTAGAATCTTGAGATTTTCATTTCTTTAATGATTTTTTTATGTTGAGCATATTTTCAGATATTAATTACATATTTTATGTCTTCTTTGATAATATGAATAATCACTTATTTTTAGATTTTTATCTTTTCGTTGTATACCTTATAATGTAACTTTATGTATTAGGATAATATTCATTTTCAGATATATGATTTTCAAGTTCTGTTTTTAGGCTTATTTATAACTGCATTTTACTGACTTTTATTTATTTTTTTTATTTTGTTTACATTGGTTTTTGCCTGCATATATGTCTGTATGAGGGTGTGAGGTCTCCTGGAACTGGAATTACAGACAGTTTTGAGATGCCATATCAGTGCTGAGAATTCAAGCCAGGTCCTCTGGAAGAGCAGCCAGTGCTCGTAACTGCTGAGCCATCTCACCAGACCCTACCACCAGTATATTTTTACTTTTTATATTTTAATTTTTTGAGAGAAAAGAGCCTTTTGGAAAAAAATATTTAGCTGCTCAGGTTTTAATTTTAGAAATGATGCTTTTCCTCTCATATCAACTTTCTTGCCCAATTTGAGGTTAAAACACTTTATTCTAAAGGTATAACTTCAACTTTTATATTGGAGTTCGCAATTCATTTTGACATAAGTTCTATATATTATATGAAATACCACACAAAGTGTTGCTTTTATATTGGCAGAGGTATAATTGTGCCTGAGTTGCTATGTAAGAAGATTGTAATTTTCCCCAGGGGACTCATGATCTCAAAACTACAGAGAAGAGCCCATGGTTTGTGCCTACCATCTGAGCTCTGTTTCTTTTGTCCACATGCCCAATCTTCACCCTCACTGCTGCAGTTAGCATTTGAAATCAATTAGTCTAAGACCTTCAACTTTATTCCTTTTTGCAAATTTGTTTGCTTTCAGCCTGCCAGTTTCTCCAACAAATCCATAGAGCTTTGTTTGGAATTGTACTGTGTCTGCATACTATTTGAGAGAGAATTGCCATAGTAAGATAATTTGAAGGTTTATTGTAATACAATTCTCATGTGATGCAGCCTACCAATTTTAACTAAGTTTTATTTAGTATAATCACAGAGCTATGTTAATTGTTGCCACAATCTGCTGTTAAAACTACTTCATCATGAAAGAGGAATTCTTTGAAGATAACTGCCGGTCATCATTTTCATTACTTCTACCCTAACTCTAGGTAACCTCTAAATACATCTTCTACCTTCTACTTTTGTAGATTTACCTACTAAGACTATCTCTGTAACAAATACCTATAAAATGTAGAAAGTTCCGTTTGAATTATCAGTAAGAAGATGGAAGTTTCTTAGAAGCACAACATTTTTTTTTCCTATTAGTTCTGCAGAAAGTTTGCAAAATTTGTTTTTATCATATGCTTCTGCCTTCCAACAACTCTTTCAAAACGTGTTCACTCCCGACTTTCCCATGCCACCAAATTTGTGGCTTCATTTCTGTTCCCCCTGACCCAAGATCAATTTGTGCTGCCCAAATATTCTTGAATGTGGGACCTTACACTGAAGAATAGTTAGAGCAGCAAAGGTTTTCTACACTTTTGTTGTTTATAGGTATCTGTATTAATAACCCTCTACTGCAAATTGGAGCTTCTCTGGTGAGGGCTGAAAGATACATTAATCTTTAAGTATAAGAATAAGACTTTAGGGAGCCTAGGGAGGCTGCTTCATGTGTGCCAGGCTGGAGCCATGGTGGAGTGATAGGGAAATCAACCTACCCACAAAACGTATCCTGTCTACAAGAAACACGGTGACTGGGGATGGGTAAAAGACTGAGGGAATGGCTAACCAAAAGCTAACCCACCATAAGACCCATCCCATAAACAAGCACCAATTTCTGACAGAATTATTGATACTCTGTAATGATTGCAGACAGTAGTCCACCATGGCTGTCCTCTGAGGAGCTTCACCCACCAACTGAATCAAACAGATGCAGACACCCAATGCCAAATAGTAGCTGCAGCTTGAGGACTCTTCCTGAAGAAGAGGAGGAAGAACCGCATCTCTTAAGGGGATAGGAACTCCACAGAAAGACCAACAGGATCAATTAACCTGGACCCTTCAGGCTCTCAGAGACTGACCTCCCAACCAAAGAACATACTCATCTGGACCTAGGCCTCCCGACACATATGTAGTAGGTGTTCAGCTTGGTATTTATGTGGGTCTTGAACAAGCATGTGGGTTCTAAACAACTGAAACAAGAGTTATATCCAAAGTTGTTGATTGTATGTGGAATATTTTCATATGGCTGGGCTTCCTTGTCTGGCAAGGAAGTCTATAGCCTTATACAAACTTGAAGTGCCAGGGTGGGATACCCAGGGGGCCCTTACCTGCTCAGATGAAAAAAGAAGGTAGGATGGGGGAAAGATTACTGAGAGGGTGACTGGATGGGAGGCAGTGAGCAACATGTAAAGTGAATAAATAAAAAAAAAAAATAAATAGACCAATTAATTAAAAATTAACTAAAATTTTAAAAAGGAATAAGATGTTCAAAGTCATTTTAATATTGAGTCCACTTAGCAGAGTGATAGTATTAAGTTCTCACTTAGGGCCTATTATGTATTTACACACAGGTTCGTGTCCATTTCTGGTGTTTTATTCAACATCTCTGGTTTGGCCCCTCACAGACCCATTTGTTTGAATGTTTAGCCCATGGGAAGTAAAACTATAAAGAGGTATGTCCTTGTTGGAACAGATGTGGCTGTTGCTTGAGGTGTGTCACTATGAGAGCAAATTTTGAGGTGTCCTATGCTCAAGCTCTACCCAATGTGGAGCACAGCTTCTGCTGCCTACAGATTAATAAGGAGAACTCTCAGCTTCTCCTTCAGTGTCATGTCTGTTTGCTGCCTGTCATGCTTCCTGCCATGGTGATAGTGGACTAAATCTCTGAATCCATAAGCCAATCATACTTAAACGTTCTCCTTTGGTTACTTTTGTCATGGTGTATTAATGCAGCAATAAAACCCTAATACACCAGCTAAAGCAACAGGTATGAATTTTACCCTGTGGACCTCAATCTATCAGTTGCAGAGTACAGTGATGTTCATGCTTCTCTTACATGAATAAGCAAGTTTTTCTGGCCAGAGTCATTGCTGGAGCTGTAGGTTTCATAGCTCGGTAACACTGATGATTCTTTTTACCCTCAGTTATTTTGTAGGACACCTACCAGCACTCTGAAAACTAGCCAGCAAGTGGGGAAATTTCAGGTCAGTACAGTTTACTAAGAAATGGTTTCTTTATAAACATTGCATACACATGTTTATGTGTGGTGGTATGGTAGATGATATTAAAGATTATATTAAATTCCTGCTAAACATTGTCATGTGCAGAAACTGCATACTATCCATCCAGGCAAATTTTGGTTATATTTGTTTATTGATATTGTAGTTCCCTCTCTAAAGTTTTAAATATCAAAAAAGCTGAAAATTGAACCAGGCTGTTAATTAATCATCTCGGGGAAAGTGGCATTTTATTTTAACTATATTTTACAGTATTAAGAAGTCTATGCATCTGATAGCTTCCCAGAATATTATTCTCTGTTTGGTGGCATTGAGCAGACTGAATTATTTATCCCACACAGATTCACACAGTCACATCTGAGATCTTTTGTTACATGCCTGTGACTTAAAGGACAACATTCTCGACTACAGACATGGACTTCTTGTTCTTCCAGTACACCTTCTCAGCTAGTTCACACTGTCTATGAAAATACACCAACATCCATCACACATACAACTGGCATTTGAAGGATAGATTTGTGTTGTGTGAAATATTAAAAAGCACCCCACGCTACCACCAGCAAGGCACCAGCAGAAAGACCAGCCTGGTCTTAGCCCAGTAGTCACTCTGACTGAAATCTGTTCCTGAAATTCCTCCACCTGGCTCATTAAGTTCCCATGGCAGGCTGTAGCCATACACATCCCATGCTTCTTTCCATGGCTGTCCTTGACCCCTCTGAATCCTACAATCCTTCCTATTCCACAGAATTCCCCAAGCTCTACCTAACATTGAGGTGTGGGTCTGTATGCCTGTTTTTATCAGTTGCTGGGTGAAGCCTCTAATGACAATTATTCTAGGGTACAGTCGACAAATACAGCAGAGTATCATTAGCCATGCCGTGGGTGGGCTTTCTCTAATGGTATGGGTCTCAAGCTGTATAAAGCATTACTTGGTCCTTCATTCAATTTCTGCTCAAAATTCATCCATCCCCGTCTTGTAGGCAGGAAAAATTGTAGGCAGAAAATATTATGGCTGGATTAGTGTCCCAAACCCTTCCTTAAAAGACTTTCCTGATCACAGGAGATGGCCATTGGAGGCTCTATATTCCCAAACACTCTGAGTTTTAGCTAAAGTAATTTTCCTAGATTCATGGGAGTTTCTATTGCTCCAGGTTTGGTCTTTTTTTTTTTTTTTTTTTTTTTTTGAGTTCTCTAGCTAAATGTTAGTCAATTTTGTTAATCTCTTCAAAGAAGCACCTTTTGATCTTATTGATTTTTCTATTGTTTTTCTGTTCTCTACTATTTGATTTGACAAGAATCTATCAGTTTCCTTCCTCTGCTTGATTTGCCTATAGCTTTCTAATCTTAAATTACAAGGTCCCTGAATATGAGGTTCTTAACATTGCTGTAAAAAAACTAACACACACTAAATAGCCATCATTTAATTAATTAATTATAGCATTTTCTCCCTGAAGCACTCAGGGGTGGAACTCAGAGCCTTTTCCATGTTAGACAAATTCTTACCACAGAAGGAAAGCATGGTGACTTTAAGGAAGGACACAATTCACATTGCATTTTGAGGCTTATTTTTTGAGTAGATGTCATGTCTTCTAAAGGTGTTAAATGTATGTTTGATAAGAATTCTATTATGGTAGAGTGCAGGGTTTTAGAAAGACCTGTATCTGCACTCTTCATAATGTTTAAGCCCTTTTGAGAGCAGTGTCTGTGAGCTTGCGTGTGCATATGCATGTACATATACATATATGTATACATATATGTATACATGTGTACATGTGTGAGTTTGTATGTGTATGCTTCCTGAAAATATAAACAGTATAATTTTTACTATGAAAACATACTACCCAATCAGAGCAAACAATAGAAATTACATACTTGGAAGTTTGCATATAGCAAAGGAATCAGTTGCTACTGGTATGTGGGAAACAGACTCACAAGGCAGCAGAGGAAAAGGAAGGCTTCATGAGCGATGGAAGACTTCACATTTACATCTACGAAAGTTGCTGTGATGCAAATGCTGCAGAAGTAAGAGCCTTTGACATATTTTGTGTGAAGAACATCTGTGGCTTTCTCTCAGAGATTCTGAAGTGACATGAACCAAACATATAGGATGAAAGTATTAGCAGTCATTGAGTCCTTCCCAACTATTCTGGACCAACTGCTCAAAGAAGCAGTTTGACAGAATCTTACTCTTTCATTTGATCTGTCCATTTTTCACTGTCTTATTCAGTCCTTCTATGCATTATTCTTAGTTCTTACGATTGTGCTAAATTCATTTACTAGCTCTAAAAGTAATTTTGTGGATACTTAGGAAATCCAACACATGTAGCTGTACCATCTATCATCTCTACATAGGGCAGGTTTATTTCTTCATTTCTAATTGACTATCTCAAAATGCATTTTTCTCTCTCAGCTATTTTGCTATAAGGATTCACCAGTATAGTTGTCTTAGCACACATGCAACGAAATCAAAGAAATACCTAAAAGATCACACACACACACACACACACACACACACACACACACACACACACACAGAACAGGAAAACAGGCAAAGAATACTAAGAAGTGATGTTAGCCGAGTACAGTTAAGTTGGTCAAAATAAATGATGCCAAGTCTATTTTTTCACCAGAAGATGCTGTATCACTAAGGTTTTACTTGTTAGTACATTTATCTACAGTCAATATAACCCCAGTAGAGCTATAAACACATTACATTTTGCTCAAATACTCTAAGTGGTATTATGCTGCACATTGAAGAGCAAAAGCAATAGCATAATCAGACAGATATAGGAAAAGATTTTCTTTTTTGAAAGCTCACAGTGTGTTATCAGCGTTGATGAAGATACAGCACTGTTATGAAGATATGAAGACAACAAGATTTATTGGGGAACTCTAATGTTTGGCAGAGATGCGGTGTGGTATGTAACAAACATATTTCTTTATCTGAAATCTATAAGCAAATACCTAACATTTCAGAACGTGACATTTCTGAAAAATGAAAGTGTACCTGTGGCATTTAAATACTCCTTCCATTTCGTAGTGTTTGTTAAATAGAAATGTAAAAATATTCTTATTAGACATTTGCATAGAAATATACATAGTGACTTAACCAAAAGCCAAAACTCAAAACAACTCACATTGCATATTCTTTAAGATTTGATTTAGAAAACAAGCTGTAGCGTATTTAACCATGTATGTTATTCAGAGATGAAGAGATATACATGTGAATCACTCTTGTTTGTTATTCCTAAATAAAGCTCATGACAGAGGCCCTGAAAAAGTTTTCAAACATAAAGTAGTACACACTGTATCACATCATTTATAGAAAGACAATAGCATTTTTATCTAGCCACCCAGTCATGTTCCAAACATATGTAGAATTCTACAAATAAGTGATTAAATCGTTTAATACATATTTTTGAAATTTGAACACATAATATGTGAGAAAAGTAATGACAATAAAGGAATAAAATCAGCAGTTCACAGTTATATATTTATTATTTCATTGTATATGTATCAATTTATATATACATATATACATATAAATATACATATAAGTTTATTGATTATTTTGAAAGAAAAATTGATCTTGAATTTGGGAGCAAGTTGTGAGGGCACAGGTAGGAAGGAGGAAGTAGAGCAAAACTATATTATATTTTAAACAAACATATAACTAGGAAAGCTGTCACGATTTCTCCACTGATAAAAGCATTTTTTTTCTTTACATTAAACTCCACCAATATCCTTCCATCACTAGTTTGACCACAGTGGCTATTTAAATGTGATTTCATAGGTAGGAACTTTATAGAACCTCCACATCAACTTATGATTGCAAGCTCAATGTTTGATGGAGAATTTGAGTAAGCATGGAATAGATGTCCATTCTGATATTCAGTCATATTTGTGTTAAAGAGTTTTCAGCACATATATACTATATGCTTATTCAATATTCTATACTTACAAAATTTGTAACTATAAATATTACACTGTATATACAAATATTTTAAAATTTCATTACTGCTACTAAAACTATATTATTTCTTGGACTTTTCTGCATAGGCTAGTCTTAGCACAGAGAGTTATTTTTCTTCCCTTTCAAACAACGCATGTAACTAAATTTCTTTGTTTCATTGTATTGGCTACACATTATGTAATGAACACATTAGTGAGAGAAGACATTTCTCATTATTTCTGATATTGGAAGAAAATAATATTTTAATATTACCTGTATGTTTTATATACATCATTTATCAACTTGAGCAAATTTTCATATCTAATTTACAGATACTTTTATCATATGTTTTGATTATTTTTGGTAAACTTCTGCATGAATAGGATCATATAATTTTCTTTAATGTTTTAACATAATAGATAATAGGAATTAATTTTCAAGTATTAAATCAGTTTCCCTTTAAGAGTAAATTGTGGCATGCCTTCTGGTTCCCACCAGAGCCCCTGTGCTGGATAAGATCCCACAGAGCCCAGACCCCAATTGCAGCTCCATTCTCCAGGTGTTCTGACACAACCAAGTTCCCCAAACACAAGGGAAACCCCTAACCCTGCCCCAACACCTGATGTTCCAGGACCCCTGCAACTTGGGAACAAAAACACAGATTTCCCACCCAGCAGGAGACCTATGCACCTTCCAGTTCCCACCTGTCCCAGGACCAGAACCCTTGTGAACCAGATCCCACACAGCCCACACCCCAGGTGTAGCATGGCTTCATGGGGGTACTCTTGACACAACCAGTATCACATGTGAGACCCTAAACCCCTCCCCAATACTTGTTGTAATGAAAACCCTACAACCCTGGGACCCAACATCCCACCCATGCATGCCTTCCATTTCTTATTGGTGCTGGGAGTAGAACCCTGGTGCTGAACCCTAACCCACACAGCGCACACCTCAGTTGCAGTCCAACTCACCAGATATTCTGACACATCCAGGATCACAAGATAACAGGATAAAGGATCAAATCAGTAGCATTTCTCTACTCACAGAATAAAAGGGATAAGAAAAAAATTAGGGAAACAACACCCTTCACAATATTCCAAAATAATATAAAATATCATGGTGTGACTCTAACCAAGCAAGTGTAAGATCTATATGACAAGAACTTCAAATCACTGAAGAAAGAAATCAAAAAAGACTGCAGAAGATGGCAAGATCTCCCATGCTCATAGATTGGCAAGATCAATATAGTAAAAACAGCCATTTTACCAAAAGCAATCTATAGATTCAATGCAATCGCCATTAAACTTCCAACTCAATTCTTCATAGAGTTAGAAAAAGCAATTCTCAAATTCATTTGAAATAACAAAAAAACTAGAATATTGAAAATATTCTCAAAAATTAAGAACTTCTGGGGGGAATGACCATCCTTTACCTCAAGCTATATGATAGAGAAATAGTGATAAAAACTTCATGGTATTGGTACAGGGACAAACAGTTAGATCAATGGAATAGAATTGAAGACCCAGAAATGAACGCACACAGTTGAGGTCTCTCAGTCTTAAACAAAGGAGCTAAAACAATCCAGTGGAACAAAAGACAGCATTTTCAACAAATGGTGCTGGTTCAACTGGTGGTCTGCACGTCGAGGAATACAAATTGATCCATTCTTATCTCCTTTGTACAAAGCTCAAGTCCAAGAGGATCAAAGACCTCCACATAAAACAAGATTTGCTGAATCTAATATAAGATAAAGTGGAAAAAAGCCCTGAATACTTAAACACAAAGGAACACTTTCTGAACAGAAAACCAGTGACTTAGGTTTTAAGCCCAACAATTGACAAATGGGACCTCATAAAATTAAAATGCTTCTGTAAAGCAAAGGACACCGTCAATAGGACCAACCAGCAATGCCTAGATTGGAAAAAGATATTTACCAACTATACATCCAATAGAGGGCTAATATTCAAAATATGCAAAGTACTCAAGAAGGTAGACTCTAGAGAACCAAACAACCCCAATTAAAAGTGAAGTACAGAGCTAAATAGAGAATTCTTAATGAAGGAATCTCAAATGGCTGAGAAGCACTTAAAGAAATGTTCAATATGTCTTAGGCATCAAGGAGATGCAAATGAAAACAACCCTGAGATTCCACCTCACACTAGTCAGAATAGCTAAGATAAAAAACTCAGGTGACAGCAGAAGTTGGTAAGTATGTTGAGAAAGAGGAGCACTCCTCTATTGCTGCTGGGACTGCCAGCTGGTACAACCACTTTGGAAATCAGTCCAGCAGTTCCTCAGAAAATTGGAAATAGGGTTACCTGCACAACTAGCTATACCACTCCTGGGCATATACCCAAAAGATGCTCCAATATATAACAAGGACATATGCTCCACTATGTTCATAGCAGCCTTGTTTATAATAGCCAGAAGCTGGAAAGAACCCAAATATCTTTCAAAAGAGGAATGGAAAGAGAAACTTTGGTACATAACACATATGCATACATATATCTTTCTTAGGGGATTTGAAATTCTTGTCATGTAGATCTTTCACTGGGTTATACTATTTATGACTATTGTAAAGGGTGTTGTTTTTCTAATTTCTGTCTCAATCTGTTTATAATTTGAATTAAGGAAGCTACTGATTTGTTTGAGTTGATTATATCCAGCTACTTTGCTGAAGTTATCAGCTGTAAGAGTTCTCTGGTGGAATTTTGGGAATCTCTCTTGTATAATACCACATCATCAGCAAATAATGATACTTTGAAATTTACTTTTCAATTTTTATGCCCTCGATTTCCATTTGTTATCTAGTTGTTCTTGCTAGAAGTTTGAGTACTAAATTTAATAGGGAGAGAGCTGACAACATGATTTTAATGAGATTGCTTCTAGTTTCTCTCCTTTAACTTGATGTTGGCTTTTAGTGTGCTATATATATTGCTTTTATTATGTTCAAATCTGTACCATGAATTTCTGATCACCTCAAGTCTTATAACATGAAGGAGTGTTGCATTTTGTTGAAAGCTTTTTCAAAATCTAATGAGATGATTATGTGATTTTTTGCTGGAGTTTGTTTATATAGTGTATTATGTTGATGAAATTCTGTATATTGAACCATCCATGCATTCCTGAGATAAAGACTACCTGGTCTTAGTGAATGATCATGTTCTGTTCTAAGAACACATTTTCAAGAATTATATTTATATTCTTCTGCATGCTGAGTGACAGTTGGACCAACACCATTTGTTGAATAGGCTGTCCTTTTTCCATTGAATGTTTACAGCTCCTTTGTCAAAAATCAGGTAACCATAAATGTGAGGGCTCATTTCTGGATCTTCTATTCTATTCTATTGACCCACATGCCTATTTCTGTACCAGTATTATGCAGGTTTTAGCACAATTGCCTTGTAATATAGCTAGAGGTCAGGGATAGTGATTCCTGCAGATGTTTTCTTGTTGTTGAGGATGGATTTCGCTATTCTAGGTCTTTTGTTATTCCAGATGAAATTGCACATTGCTCTTTCTAACTCAATGAAGAATTGGGTTGGTATTTTGATGGGGATTGCATTGAATCTGTAGATTGCTTTTGGTAAGATGGCCCTTTTTAAAATGTTGATCCTTCCAATCCATGAGCATGGAAGATCTTTCCATTTTCTGAGATCTTCCTTGATTTCCTTCTTCATAGATATGAAGTTCTTGTCATACAGGTCCTTCACTTGCTTATTTAGAGTCACACTAAGGTATTTCATATTGTTTGTGACTATTGTGAAGGGTATCTTTTCTCTAATTTCTTTCTCCACATGTTTGTCCTTTGAATATATGAAGGCTACTGATTTGTTTGAGTTAATTTTATATCCAGCCACTTTGCTGAACTTGTTTATCAGCTGTAGAAGTTCTCTGGTGGAATTTTTGGGTTCACTTACATACACTATCAGGTCATCTACAAACAGCAATGTTTTTACTTTTTCCTTTCTACTAACACAATTTTCATTGTGTCCCACAATTGTGGGTATAATGTGTCTTCATTTTCATTGAATTCTTTAAAGTGTTTGATTTCTTTATTTCTTCCCTGACCACATTATCATTGAGAATTCTTCATCATACAAGAGTATGTGGGTTTTCTGTTATTTGTGTTATTATTAACATCCAGCCTTAGTCCATAGTAATCTCATATATGATTTCAATCTTATAATATCTGTTGAAGCTTGTTTTGTGTCCAAATATATGATCAATTTGAGAGAAGGTTTCATGAGATGTTGAGAAGCAGGTATATTCTCTTGTTTTTCGGTGAAATGTTCTGTACATATCTGTTAAACAAATTTGGTTTATTACTTCTGCTAGTTTCACTGTGTCTGTATTTCTTTAAGGGATTTGTTTCTTCCTTAAGGACTTTTACCTGTATACATGTATTTTTCTGTATTTCTTTAAAGGAGTTGTTTACATCTGCCTTAAATACATCTATTATCTTCATGAGATCAGATTTAAGTTATTATCTTTTCAAATGTGTTGGGGTTATCCAGGGCTTTCTGTGGTAGGAGAACTGGGTTCTGATATTGTAGAATTGCATTGGGTTGGTGAGACTCTGCCGCACTGTGAGTTGACTGGGCACAGAGAGGGCAAGGCCTGGCACTCGGAAAGCATGTCCACCCCCACCCCTGATTGGTTCAGGGGAGCAGGAACTCTGCCATAGGGACTTGGTTTTGACGTGGAAGGCCCTTGCTTGTGGACCAAGCACTCAGGCCATTTGCCACTGGAAACAACTGAGATCCAGGGACATAGGCATGGTGAAACTGCTCTGTGAGTAGCCTGGACACAGTGAGGTCTGGGCCAAGCACAGTGAAAGCACAGCCCCCCAATTGGTTCTGGGGAAGCAGGAACCCTGGAATAGGGACTAATTATCTGCCCAGAAAACCATCGTATGCAGACAAAATGCTCAAGCTATTGGCCACCTAAAACACCAGCGATCCAGGGACACAGGGCAGATACACAGGAGAGACATGAACCGATCGCTGACAACAATACCACATATAATAATAGACAAGAAGATGGCAAGATGAAAGTGAAAGAATTTACCCCCATGGAAACCAAGGCAACCTGGCAACATCAGAACCCAGCTCTCCCAACACAGCAAGCAGCAGAAGGCCCAACACTCCAGAAAAAGAAGACTCAGACCTGAAACCATACCTCAGGAGGGTGATGGAGATCTTTGAGAAGAACGTGAATAACTCATTTAAACAAGAACAGGAGGAAAAGCATGAAGAAATAGAAGCTTTTAAAGAGGAAACAAGAAAAACACTCAAAGAAATCAAAGAACTGGAGGAAAACAAAACCAAAGAGATAAAGGAATTGAAGAAGGAATTTAAAATAGAAATGGAAACAATAAAGAAAACACTAAAAGAGACAACCCTGGAGGTAGAAAACCCCCCCCAAAAAAAAAAATTAGGAGTCACAGATGTTAGGAATATACAACAGACTACAAGAGATTGAAGAGAGAATCTCAGGGGGCAAAGACAACATTCAAAACATAGACAAAACAGTCAGAAGAGATGCAAAAGCCAGAAAGCCCCTAACACAAAATGTCTAGGAGATCCAGGACACAATGAGAAGACCAAACCTAAAGATAATGGGAATAGAGGAGGGTGAAGAATATCAACTAAGAGGAACAGTAAATATCTTCAAATAAATCGTAAAAGAAAACTTCCCTACCCTTAAGAATGAGATGACCATGAGCATAAAAGAAGCCTACAGAACTCCAAATAGGTTGAACCAGAAAAGATTTTCTTCCATACACATAATAGTCAAAATGACAAGTGCCCAAAGCAAAGAAAGAATAATAAAAGAAGTAAGAGATAAATGTCATGTAACATATAAATCAGACTGACACCCAACTTCTCAACAGAGACTATGAAAGCTATAAGATCCTGGAAAGACATCATGCAGACCCTAAGAGAACACAAGTGTCAGCCCAAGCTGCTATACTCAGCAATACTCTCAATCAGCATAGATGGAGAGATCAAGATATTCCACGACAAAACTAAATTTACACAATACCTGACCACAAATCCAGCACTACAATGAATTATAGGTGGATAAGCCAATACAAGGAGGGAAACTACATCCTAATAAAAACAAGAAAATACCTAAGCAAGCAAACAAAAAGAAGAAAGATACACAGGCACCATTCTAACACTAAAAGCAAAATTAGCAGGAAACAGCATCCACTATTCCTTAATATCTGTTAATATAAATGGACTCAATTCCCCAACAAAAATACATAGGATATCAGACTGCATACATAAAAAGAATCCAGCATTTTGCCGCATATAGGAAACTCATCTCAGAGACAATGACAGACACTATCTCAGAGTAAAAGGTTGGGAAAGAAACCTCCAAGCAAACGGTCCTAATAAACAAGCTGGAGGTACCATTCTAATATCGAATAAAGTAGATTTTCAAACAAAAGTTATCAAAAAAGATAAGGAAGGACACTTTTTACTCATTACAGGGAAAATTTATCAGGAGGAACTCTCAATCCTTAACATATATTCTCCAAATACCAGAGCACCCATATTCATAAAAGAAACTCTACTAAAGCTCAAAAAATACATTGCACACCACACAATAATAGTGGGAGACATCAACACCCCTCTGTCATCAATGGACAGATCATGGAAACAGAAACTGAACAAGGACACAGGGAAATTAGCAGAGGTTATGAACCAATTGGAATTAATAGATATCTACAGAACATTTCATCCTAAAACAAAAGAATACACCTTCTTCTCAGAACCTCAAGGCACCGTCTCCAAAATTGACCATATACTTGGATACAAAACAAACCTCAATAGATATAAGAAGACTGAAATACTCCCATGCTTCCTATCAATCACCATAGTCTATGACTGGTCTTTAATAACAACAAAGACAAAAAAAGCCTAATAAACATGGAAACTAAACAAAGCTCTATTAAATAATAGCATGGTCAAAGAAGGAATAAAGAAAAAAATTAAGGATTTTCTGAAATTTGATGAAAATAAAAACACAACATGCCCAAACCTATGGGATGCAATGAAAGCTCTGAGTGCTTCCAAAAAGAAACCGGAGAAAGCATACACTAGCAACATGACAACACAGTTGAAAGCTCTAGAACAAAAGGAAGCAGATACACCAAAGAGGATTAGAAGGCAAGAAACAAACTCATAGCAAAAATTGACCAAATAGAAACAAAAAGAACCATTCAAGGAATCAACAAAGCAGAGAGCTCTTTGAGAAAATTAACAAGATTGATACACCCTTAGCCAGACAAACTAGAGAGCAAAAAGAGAGTATCAAAATTAATAAAATCAGAAAAGAAAGTGTAGACATAACAACTAAAACTGAGGAAATTCAAGCAATCATCAGATTCTAATACAAAAACCTATACTCAACAGAGCTGGAAAATCTGGAGGAAATGGATGAATTCCTAGACAGATACCAGATACTAAAGTTAAAGCAGAACCAGGTAAACCATCTAAATAATCCCATAACACTTAAAGAAATAGAAGCAGTCATCAAAAGCCTCCAAACCAAAAAAAGCTCAGGTGCAGATGGGTTCAGTGCAGGATTTTATCAGACATTTATTGACGACCTAATACCAATACTCTCCAAACTATTACAGAAAACATAGTCAGATGGAACATTACCTAACTCATTTTTTTGAGGCCACAATAACCCTCGTTTCTAAAGCACACAAAGCCTTTACAAAGAACGGGAACTTTAGACCAATCTCCCTTATGAACATTAATGCAAAAATACTCAACAAAATCCTTGCAAATCAAATCCAAGAAGACATCAAAATGATCATTCAACATGATCAAGTAGGTATTATCCCTGGGATGGAGGGATGGATTAATATATGGAAATCCACCAATGCAATCCACCATATAAACAAACTTAAAAAAAAACAAAAAACAAAAAAAAACCCACATGGTCATTTCACTAAATGCTGAGAAAGCATTTGACAAAATTCAACACCCCTCCATGTTAAAAGTCTTGGAAAGAACAGGAATCCAAGACCCATACCTAACCATAATAAAAGCAATATACAACAAACCAGTAGTCAACATCAAACTTAATTGTGAGAAACTTGAAGCAATCCCACTAAAATCAGAGACTAGACAAGGCTGCCCACTCTCCCCCTATCTATTCAACATAGTACCAGAAGTCCTTGCTTGAGCAATTAGACAGCAAAAAGAAATCAAAGAGATAAAAATTGCAAAAGAAGAAGTAAAAACATCACTGTTTGCAGATGACATGATAGTGTACAGAAGTGACCCCAAAAATTCCACCAGAGAACTTCTACAGCTGATAAACAAGTTCAGCAAGTGGCTGAATATAAAATTAATTCAAACAAATCTGTAGCCTTTCTCTACTCCAAGGACAAACATGTGGAGACATAAATTATGGAAAAGATACCCTTCACAATAGTCACAAACAATATTAAATAACTTGATGTTACTCTAACTAAGCAATTAAAGGACCTGTATGACAAGAACATCAAATGTCTGAAGAAGGAAATCGGGGAAGATCTCAGAAGATAAAAAGATCTCCCATGCTCATGGATTGGAATGATCAACATTGTAAAAATGACTATCTTACTTACCAAAAGCAGTCTAAAGATTCAATGCAATCCCCATCAAAATTCTAACCCAGTTCTTCAGAGATTTGGAAAGAGCAATGTACAATTTCATCTGGAAGAACAAAAGACCTAGATTAGTGAAATCCATCCTCACCACAAGAAAACATCTGCAGGAATCACTATCCCTATCCCTGAACTCAAGCTATATTACAAGGCAATTGTGTTAAAAGTTGCATGGTAAGGGTACAGAGATAGGCAGGTTGATCAATGGAATAGAAGATCCAGAAATGAGCCCTCACATATATGGTCACTTGTTTTTTGACAAAGGAGCTGTGAACATTCAATGGAAAAAGGACAGCCTCTTCAACAAATTGTGTTGGTCTAACTGGCAGTCAGCATGCAGAAGAATAAATATAGACCCTTTCTTATATCCTTGTACAAATCTCAAGGGCAAGTGTATCAAATAACTCCACATTAAACCAAGTACACTGAAACTATTAGAAAATAAAGTAGGGAAAACCTTAGAACACATAGACACAGGAGAAAATTTTCTGAACACAACACCAATGGCTCATGCGCTAAGGTCAAATATCAACAAATGGGACTTAATGAGATTGTAAAGTTTCTGTAAGGTTATGGACACTGTCAAGAAAACAAAACAGCAGCCAACATATTGAAAAAAGATCTTTACCAACCCCACATTTGATAGAGGTTTAATATCAAAAGTATACAAAGAACTCAAGAAGTTAGACACCAGAGAATCAAACAGTCCTATTAAAAAATTATTTTTATTATTATTTATTCCACTTCTGGCCATTTACCCCAGAGATGCTCCAACATACAATAAAGACACATGTACCACAATGTTCATGGCACCCATATTTATAATAGCCAGAAGCTGGAAAGAATCCAGATGTCCTTCAGTAGATGAATGGATACAAAAATTGTGGTATATTTATACAATGGAGTACTACTCAGCTATCAGAAACAATGACTTAAAGAAATTCTTAAGAAAATGGATGCATCTAGAGAATATCATCCTGAGAGAGGTAACCCAGTCACAAAAGAACAGACATAATATGCAGTCACTGATAATTGGATACTAACCCCAGAAAGCTCTGAACACCCCAGCAAAAACGCACAGACTATATGAAGTTCCAGAAAAGCAAAGGTCAAAAAAAAAATCATTATGTTTAATCTTTACACACCAAGAGAACTTTTACTATTTTCAGGTTACACCTTGTTTTACATGTACTTTATGCCCATTGTAACTAGTAAGATTATGATGCATTTAATCAAATCTTTAAAAGAAATCAAATCCTGACAAAAATGTATTTATATACTTTTATGCAAAAATGCTTTTAAAATCTGTACATTTATCTATGTTTTTTAAAATAAAGTTGTTCAATTTTTAAAAAAAAAAAAGAATTGCATTGGGTTCCGTCCCTCATAATTTTAGCTTCCTTCTATTGGATTATCTCTGGTGTTAACTGGTCTGGTTGTTCCTGACTGTGGCCAGCCTTCTTGGAGGCAGGTATAGCTCTATGATATGTCTGAAAGCAGATTTCCTTAGAGGCAGTGAGTGCTGTCTCTGGTTACTTGCAGACCTCCTGGAGTCAGACATACTATGGGGTGTGGGAAAGTACTGAGCTAGATGATATGGCCTGTGTGGGGGAGCAGATAAGAAGGTGATTTTTTTCTAAGTTATGCATTTACAACAATCTTATTTTGTTCTTAAAACTGTTCAGTTATATATTGCAAGTGCAAATATGTTTGCATGAGAATAAAATTTGATATATAGTTTATTCAATCAAAATACCTTTGATTTGTGAATTATCTAATATTATGTTGCTTAGTTTAAATGGAGTTATACAAATTCCCATTCTTTTCCAAATTTCTAGTTGGAATATATGAAATTACAGACTATTCTCTGAATGATGGCAATTCTTGCGAGTATTTTTCAATAACATGCATACCTCATTATGCAACTTTAAGTGAAAGAGATTATTATTTTTAATGACCTAAACTTTATATGGTTATGTGAAATATCAAGACTGATATTTTTCTAAAAAATAAGATATTGTACCTGAAGATTCAACTCTGGTCTACGGATTTCCAGCCTTTCCCACTTCATAGCCATTCTTACTGATTATTATTTTAATTGAAAATATCATTCATGAGTATAGCATTTATACCAGGTCTACTCTGTCTTACACTCCCAATGTCCTAACTGAATTTATTTTGATCACTTACCATGTTCCAGGATTCAGAATCACAGCAAACATTCTCTTTAACTATCAGAATCTTTGGACTTTGTACAATCTTCTTGATATGTGTGGAATTAGATATCGTGTGCTCCAAGAAGACTAATTAGGTGCAAATCAAGTTAAGCAAAAAATAAAAATAAAACATAAGCTACAACTAAAACCAGTGTCTTACTCTGGAGATATTGCAGGGGACCATAGACCAATCATAGATACTGACTGCAAGATGGAAATTCTAAACTGTTTACTCAATTGTCTTGTGTGGTTTGTGAAAGCATTGTGTCATTTGTGAGAATGGCACCATGCTACTGGCAATTGACCAGAAATCCCCAATTGCATTTTCTAGTTCAAATGAGATTAGCTTTTGCTTGGAGAGGGTTGACATTTTCTTTACTTTAAAACTCAGGTATTAATCTAGCAAACACTTTCTTGTCACTATGCTTTATATTATACTATCAGAGAAGCTTGTTTAGTCTGATAAATTCCAAAATACAATTTCTTTTTATTTAACAAAGAGTTACCAATTGTCTATGGTAATGTTAGAATTTAGTTTGCACGAACCTTGATCACCTTACTCTTCTACAGTGTATCATATGATCACATTTATTTATGCTTTTATGCAGGCAGGATGATCTTAAAAAGTCCTATCAATGTATATTGTAACATATGTGAATGTTAAAGGGTGAGTAACAAACCTGACAAAAATTCAGGATCCCTTTACCCTATTGAGAACTGAAAGACTTTACTGCTGTAGATCATGTCAAGGTATCTACTTTGGGCATCCTGATATGTCTTCATATAACATTTCCATAGTGCATGGTTAGAAATGGGCAAAAGAGAGGAGAAAAGGAGGAAGGAAAAGAGAATAGAGGGAGAAAAGTGAGAGGTGAGGAGAGTGGGAAAATATTACTTCTTGCATTTATAAAGCCATTAATTCCATCAAATTAGGACCCTGCCTTTAGAGGGTCTTCAGTATGTGAATGCGAATCCCAATGGTACTCTTCTGTACAGATTGCATTTATTTCTTTATTTACTTATTTATTTACACTTATGGGGCAGTATGCATGCTTAGATGTGCCAGAGAAACTCAGAGAATGATTTGGTGGAGTAAGGGGTCTTCTTCTTCTATGTGAATCTCAGGCTTTTCCACTAAATTGGAATAGCGTAGCTGGGCGCAAGGAGTAGGCAATTTTTTTAAAACATCTGATGGACTCTGTAATACTCTTCTGTGTATTTGTTTCTAGTAACAAGAGGGCCCTGACATATTACATTTACAATTAAATGTGCTTGTTTTATGAGTGCATGGATATGTGGATGGGTACAAGAAAGAGTGACTGCTGTAATTATAAATGCATCAGTGACTTGTTCAAGATCACTTAGCTACTAAGCACAGAATACTGTGATTAAATACCAATTTAACTGAATCCAAAACCCACATACCTACTACTATGCATCGTCTTCTCTTAAATCTACTGAAAATTAGAATTATGTACCTTAGTAACACATAAACTAAATTATGAATATAGATAAAATAAAATAAATCATAGCTATAACGGTACAGACTCTAAGGTTAACTCTTTTTAGAATAGCTGTGAAACACTCAGTATGTTTTACCAAACATTTATTCAGCTATGAAAATTTAATACTGAATTCTAGCAAATGATTATTTAATCTCCAGTGAATGAAAGCATTGGCTTTGTGAAGTTAGTAATGTGTAACCCCAAGAGCATGAAAGGAAGGCTAGAAAAATTAGTGTAATTATGGAGGTTGTAGGGAATATAAAACAAGGTAGGATATTGGATGCTTTCTATGAAAACGCTCTAGAAGGATTCAGTGGGAGATGTAGAGGCAAAGGATTGTTCTTGATGCTTTAATTCCTCTCTTCTAGAAAATAAGATTTCTTGTTCATCAACTTTACTAAATTTAAGGGTATTAGAGATAAGGCATTATATGCAAGTGATAATATCAAAAATAACTATATTGTAGTCTATCAGTCACGATTTCTAGTGGCTATCATAGGATGGTACACTTAATGGTGGCATTGAGGATTGTAGGTATTCCTCTGAAAAGTTAGGTGAAATGCTGACTAAGTGTTCCTGGGGAAAAGTAACAATGGCTGAATTGTGACCAACAAGTCAGTGTGAGATTCTACAGCAAGGGAAACATCATACAAGAAAACACAACTGTGATACAGATCATTTCTTTACAGGCTGTGGTGTTCCAGCCTCACTTTATAAAAAAAGAAAAATAAGTCCCAATAGTAAGAATGCCTGTACTTGACTTTTGATGATCTATAATAGGTAGATTTCTCCATGGTAAGAAGGTCATTCTTTCCTGGGAAAACACTCAGAGAATACTGTAGGCATCCCAATGTGAAGAATGACTCCCCCACCCCCATGGAATGAATGAAAACTCACCACCCTTTATCAGTCTTAAATTTTAACTTTTAAAATATCATTTAATTTTTTGTTGACATGTGCAAACTATATTTAGGAAATGTCACATGATCCTGGGATATTCTTCTTTCATTTATCTCTTCTTATGATAATGGCTTTAGAAACCCATGAATTATGCTAGCATAGTTCAAATTATACCGAATGTTCTAGAAAAGTTTGTAAATAATAGCAAAAGTCTTTGCCTATGAACTATAGAGCAAAAGCAGTACTTTCTGCCGTTTCAGTGCCATGTGTTTGTGTCTGTGTGTGTATGTGTGTATGTGAGTCTGTGTGTGTTTCTCTCTCTCTCTCTCTCTCTCTCTCTCTCTCTGTGTGTGTGTGTGTGTGTGTGTGTGTACTTCTATAGGGAGAGTTAGTCTTTCTTTCATGGAGGTGACAGCTTTACAGTCAAAGATGTGGAGCTTTAAGATGTCTATATTTCTTTTCTATGTCTCATTACCCTCCCACCCCACAAGATGTGATGTTATACTTTCTTTCTTTCATTGAAAAGGAAAAGTGAGTGAAAGTCTCACCTATGCAGGATGTGACCTGCTGGTACAAGAGGCCAGCCCATTCACATCATGTTTGATGTGAACTCAGCTGTAGGGAAAGTCAATAGAGAAATAACAAAGTCCCTTATTATTTTGTTGACAGTTTTTTCCTGAAAACACCTTTTCTAAACCTTAGCCTCAACCGTTATTCTCAATCTTTGCCTTTGTCTTGTTTATCTAAAACCAATACTGAGTCCTGCTCAGATCAATCAATGCTATTCTGAGAATCATGACAAAGGACTCCCAGTTCTCTTTTCTAACAGCCTATTCAACACCCATTGCCTCCAGTGACCTTTTCAGATCCACACTTCCTGACTTCAAGGCCTCTGATATTCCAAGGTAAAAAAAAAAAAAAAAGAGGGACAGTTAAAAGAATTTAGCTGAAGAGTGTAAGGGGATTTCCTCATATCCATAAGAGTAAGAGCACCAGTTACGAAAAGAAAGATCTTATTTTTCAAGCAGTTTTGGAGACTTTTAAAGAGAAATATAAAGTATGAAGTCTTTTGGTTTTGGACTAAACAGAGGAGTTTAACAACTTCTAAGAAGTTAGCACCTTGCTAGTCTGAAAGGTATACTAAAAAAGCTGAGGGCTGGACTGAAACAAACTTATACCAAAAAAAAAAAAAAAAAAAAAAAAAAAAATAGGAAAGAAAGAAAAAAATCCATACAGATTTATCTGGAAAATTATTAAGGTACACAAAATGGTAGCCAAGATTATGTATTTAAAGCAAAAACAAAAATGTTCAAACACTAGAGAAATGCATGTATTTGCATATAACAATGGAAGTATTTACATATGCTAACTGAAAATTATGAATGCTGCCTCACATTTTAGAACTTTCTTATTCTAAGTCATTGTAAGTACAGGAAATGTAAAAGATTTTGCCTATTTAAAATACAGTTTTGTCAATTACTAAAGCATGTAAGTGGCTACCTAATTAGGTAAATAATTTGCATCTTTTAATGATACTTTATCCTACATAATGTCTCAAAAAAATCACATAAATCCACACATTGGAGAGAAAAATTACTGATATAGAATCAAATGTTTTTACTATAACTTTTTTTGTTAGTGCCATCAACCAAAGCATCCTTTATGACTCTGTACCACATGATGGCAAAGAATAATGTGACTCAAGTAAAAGAAGGCAATAGCAACAAAAACTTATTCCACATCACATATTCATGTAGATATTTATTGTGTATGTGCACTATGTGTATGAGGTGATGTGTTCATGTTATACAAATGGGTAAATATTAAATGACAAAATATATTAAATGGCTTATTTTGTTTACAGATAGGATCTACAACATTTTGCATACATTGACAGCATTATCATTACTATGCTGGTTGTATTTTTCTATAAAATAAACATACTTTATTTTTCAAAAACAAAAGGAATTTAAACCCCAATGCCTCTTTTTACAATTATCTATATTTAATTAGTGGTCAAGATTAAGAACAGTCTCATTAATTGGCAATATTCTATCAGATCACTATTGAAATTGAAGATTCTTATCCTAATTTTGGTCAGTGCATTAAACAAACAATTCACATGCATTACATTGTTGTTTATTTAATGAGTGGATTTGAAACCCAGTGAAGGCTCTTCTCCCAGCACATATCCATCCCCTTAAGGTTTATATTTTCTTGTGACTGTAACCTGTGTTTTTCTTCTTCCCCTATGCCTATATTATTTTTATATTTAAACTTTTGTAGTGTTTCAGAATTCCTAGATCTTATATGTCTGGAATATTTTTTAAGATTTAGCATTTTCTTCAACCGAACTATTTATTTACCGCATGGACCTGTGGTTTCCTTCATTTTTTCACACCCCCTTCAGTTAACCATTTTATTCCCTATGAGACTCTCCACTGACCCACAGAACCATGATACACAATGAGTCCCAATGCTGACATACTTAGTGAGACTCAAGTAGGTTACCATCCCCTTCTTCTCCTTTTAATCTTGGTATCTCCAGAACATTCTAAGACCTCACCTGTCTGCCATCCTCAGCCCTGCCTCATAGCCCACATCCAAATCATTCAGACTCACTCTCCCTCATGGTCAGAGACAGTTCTGTCAACCTTCATGGAGCTGAACCTGTATCCTGAATCCATATCCTGCTTAAGAGAATCCCAAAATCAGCCCCCTACATCCATTTGCTCTACTTTCAACCACTACTTCTAAAATACTAATGTGATATTGTTTGGAGTTGAATCCATAGCTCCAAAAGGAACCCCAGATCTTAGAATTAGTCATTGTATAAGATGAAAACCAAGCATCATCTTTCATTTCACAACCTGCTAGATTGGAGCAATAGCAGCCAAAAAGCTAAGCACATAACCAGCAAAGACAAGCCCAGACAGCCATACCAAGGAGCACCACAAATTTTATAAGCCTAGAAGCTAGATTCCAATACAAAAATATAAACATACAAATACAAGACAAAATGTCTCATTCATAAATGAGAACCCTATTGAAATAGGCCATGGGTAAAGTAACTTAGTTAAATTACATGATAATTTATACCCAGGAAAACTATCAATCATGGTTGGCAGAGAAAGATAAACTTTTAAATGATGTAAAAGTGAATTTCAGAAATTTCTGTTAACCAATTCAGTTCTGCAGAAGACACACACACACACACACACACACACACACACAAACTTCAGTTGAATTCAAGTTTAAGTATATCCCATCAACACAAAAACAGAGCATTCCAGAAAAGGTAAGAAATAACAAGAATTAATAAAACCACTTATTGATAATGACACTCCAATGAAAAAAAGTTTTTAATCTACATGGTGACCTGCTTTTAAGATGTACTAATGTAATATTGCCACAAATATTATCTGACTAACGAAGCTTTTTAAAATTGGAATTAAGACTTATTTCATGAGATAGATCCTACATCTAACACTGCTAAAAGGTCAAGAACTAGAGCCCTGATAAATCACAGACCCTGGCAGAAAAAGTTTGCTATTATTCTGCAAAATTAGGATAGCAATAAAATAGCCCTTAAGGATGTACAGTTATGCCCATAAATCAGTTCATTTTCAACCCTAATCTGAGAAGTGTTTGCCATAGGTGGTAACTAATACAAAGACCTGGTACTGGATGATTTGTAGAAACAAATATTTCTATGCACTCATCCTTAAATGGGATGTCTTTTTCAAATACCTTTCTTAAAGTTTTGAAAAATCTATATGGAAATGGAGACAGAAAGATCCCAAAAGTTGAAGGTGGTAAATGACCCCAAGTTAACAGCATCATCAGTCAAAATGAGAGTGATGAACTTATATAAATTGTGACAGGATGCAAAAATCTCTACAAGTCAAGTCACATACAAGTCCAGCAGTGGGAAAGAAAAAGTAGAAACAAATGTATGCCCTAAAAAGAAGTTATTTTTCAAAGATACCTCTGTGAGAGAGAAATTCATTCTCTCCAACAGAGTTCCATTGTGCACATCAACCATGTGCACCGCAAAATCCATGCTCACAAATAGATGCCAACACAAAACAGACTCCTTTTTTGGTCTATGCTTTTGTTTTGGTCTTGGAATATTTGTATTTCTTATTTTTTTAAATAAAGAGAAAGAAGGGACATTGGGGAAGTTCGATTGTGGGAGGATAAAAGAAGACTAGAGAAAGAGAAAATAATGAAATATGTCATTTGGAAAAAGCAAGTATTTATAAAAGTCCAGTGAAATTATAATTTCAGTGATTTTTTTTAAAGATGTAAGGAAAATTATATTTCCAAAGAAAGGGAAGTAGGGTTGTAGAAGTATGCATGTGATTGCTGCCTGTTCCCTGGAATACTCAGTGCCCGTACCTACCTGCACTTGGTAGTGAGGTGGGGGTGAGGTTGGGGGTTGGGGGTGAGGTGGTGCAGAATCAGACAATGACTCTGGAAGCAGGTGAGAAATGCTGCAGCAAGATCATCGGAACACTGCTGCAAGTTCCTTTAGTACCCTCCGCCCATGCCCCATTGGTCTCAAGAAAGCATCTTTTCTAAACAGCAGGCCCAGGTTGGCTGGCATTGTCTGCATCAGCAATCCTTGGTCTCTCAGGTAGTCCTCAGTTAGGTCCTTCTGCATGAAAATGCCTATGAAGCTGCATGACCACCTGTGTTTTCATAGAGGTGACTTCACTGTTCCTCCTATATGAGTGTGTTTAGACCCTTGCTGAAATAAAAGATTTATGCTCACATATATTATATGATTAATATGCTATGAGAATTCCAAGTTTTGTTTCTTCTCACCAAAAGATGTGGCCATTCCTTAGAGAGTTTTGTCCCATTCTTTTTGTCTATATATAAAAATTGCTCAGAGTATTGTTTTATAAGATCATTATTACACTTCCAGAAGTTGTACTACTTCCCTTCCAATAAAGTTATTACCCGAGTATCCAAAATAAGAGGCTAGATTTGTCTTACATTTTTCTCTTAGGTCAAAATTATCACAGTATTTAAAGATAACATCTTATTGACCAAAATATTGCCTATAAATCAAAATATGTGCATTGAGAAAATTCCTTCCTCTGATAAAATTTTGAAGCAGTTCAATTCTGTCTCCATTGAAGTTTTTGGCATGTATAATGAACATGAAGCAGAACAAGTGTTTTCTGCATCAACATAAGGCTAATATGTTTTTATAATTGGTAGAAAAATACTCCTTTGATTGTTCTACATTCCCTTTCTAATTACAATATAAACCTACTATACCACCCACTCTTAGCAAGGTTTATAGGCATGAAACATGTTTTTTTTTTTCAGAATTAGGTTTTCCTTTTTTCTCTACAGCTATGTTTTCTTAAATTAACATGAATAATTCATATACATTTATAGAAATAATATTATGAGTTTGCCATGATTCATAATGAGACCAATTCAAAATGACGTTTGGAATTCAGTTCAGTGTCCTTATATATTTGCTGTACATGCTTATTTAACCCTCTAGGGCAGTAGAGGAAGATCTTTTTAAAGCAGATTATACTTAAGGTGTATGACTAAGATACATATCATGCATGCATCCATTTTAAGTGATTGGTGACCATATGCTTACTAAGAACATTGTGTATAAAGTCCAATTTTATAGTAATTATAGAAGAGTAAATTATATAAGCTCAATTTTAGACCATATATATATATGTATGCATATGTGTATATATATTATATTATATATTATACCATATATATTATTAGACTGAATATATATTAAATATAATATATATATATATAATAAACTTCTGAAGGCACACAGTAATACTTTCTTTTCATAGTACTTATTGGCTTTCCTTATGAAAGACTGTATGTTACCAATGAGTACCTCTGCTGTTCAGATAGATGTGTGTTTGTCTAAGCCCCTACCTTGAAGTCCAATTCCCTATAATATACAATGGAGCTTTGGACATGATTAGATTATGAAGGCAAAGCCCTCAAAATTGATATTCATTCTTTCATACAAAAGACCTCAAATATTTGTTCATTCATTTTAGTGAATATTATTAACAAATCCAAAAGCCTTCATCCGATACCCAGTTTGCTAGTTCCCTCAACTTGAATTGGCTAAGGCCATAGGATTTGCAAAATATTTTTTGTTGTTTATAAGCTATCTTGTCTAAAAGGTTTTGTTATATCACTCCACAAAAAGTAAGGAAATATCCTATGTCTGCATCTTCTAACACATAGAAGAACCCAGATAGAAACATAAAACAGACCCTGCCATTAGCAAGCCAATCACCTGATCTATCACTGACAGATGAGTAGCCAAGACTGAAGCCATAGTACAAATGTAATAGGCACTATTTTTTGAGTTTGGCAAAGGAAATTTCAGGAACAACTTATTTGTACATAAACAACCTTGTCAAAAGGCTCTTGGGTAACCAAAAGATAAAAAGAATTGCTGATTTCAAAGAGTTTCATAGAAATGTGTAGCACATAAAAGAGGTAGAGAAACACTTAAACTATTGCCAACGTGGTAGATGCTTCATGAATCGTGGCTCAATCACCAAACAGCAACAAGCAAATTTTGTCTCAGGAGATATCAGAGCCTTAGTCTTAGACAAGCTCTTAAGAGACAGCATGAGGACCCTGGCAAAAGTGATGGGCTATAGTTTATTTTAAAAATAACTCTCAATCCTTAACAAGGTTGCCCACTCTCCCCCTACTGATTCAACATAGTACTAGAAGTCCTGGCTGAAGCAATTAGACAGCAAAAGGAGATCAAGGGGATACAAATCAGAAAGGAAGAAGTAAAAATATCACTGTTTGCAGATGACATGATAGTGTACTTAAGTGACCCCACAAATTCCACCAGAGAACTCGTAGAGCTGATAAACAAGTTCAGCAAAGTGGCTGGATACAAAATTAACTCAAACAAATCAGTAGCCTTCCTATATTCAAAGGACAAACATGTGGAGAAAGAAATTAGGGAAAAGATACCCTTCACAATAGTTACAAAAACTATGAAATACCTTGGTGTGACTCTAACTAAGCAAGTGAAGGACCTGTATGACAAGAACTTCAAACCACTAAAGAAGGAAATCGAGAAAGATCTCGGAAAATAGAAAGATCTCCCATGCTCATGAATTGGAAGGATCAACATTTTAAAAATGGCCATCCTACCAAAAGCAATCTACAGATTCAATGCAACCCCCATCAAAATTCCAACCCAGTTCTTCATTGAGTTGGAAAGATCAATGTGCAATTTCATCTGGAATAACAAAAGACCTAGAATAGCGAAATCCATCCTCAACAACAAGAAAACATCTGCAGGAATCACTATCCCTGACCTCAAGCTATATTACAAGGCAATTGTGCTGAAAACTGCATGGTACTGGTACAGAAATAGGCACGTGGATCAATGGAATAGAATAGAAGATCCAGAAATAATCCCTCACATATATGGTAAACTGATTTTTGACAAAGGAGCTGTAAACATTCAATGGAAAATGGACAGCCTATTCAACAAATGGTGCTGGTCCAACTGGCACTCAGCATGCAAAAGAATGAAAATAGACTTTTTCTTATCTCCTTGTACAAAGCTCAAGTGTAAGTGGATCAAAGATCTCCATATTAAACCAGGTACACTGAAACTATTAGAAGAGAAAGTAGGAAAAACCTTAGAACACATAGGCACAGTAAAAAATTTTCTGAACAAAACACCAATGGCTCAAGCTCTAAGGTCAAAGACTAACAAATGGGACTTAATGAGATTGCAAAGTTTCTGTAAGGCTAAGGACACTGTCAAGAAAACAAAATGGCAGCTGACATAATGGGAAAAGATCTTTACCAACTCCACATCAGATAGAGGCCTAATATCCAAGGTATACAAAGAACTCAAAAAGCTAGACACCAGAGAATCAAAAAACCCTATTAAAAATGGGGTACAGAGCTAAACAAAACGTTCTCAATTGAGGAATATGGAATGGCTGAGAAACATCTAAGGAAGTGCTCAACATCCTTAGCCATCAGGGAAATGCAAATCAAAACAACCCTGAAATTCCACCTCACACCAGTCAGATTGGCCAAGATCCAAAACTCAGATGACAGCAGATGCTGGCGAGGTTGCAGAGAAAGCAGAACATTTCTCCACTGTTGGTGGGGTTGTAAACTGATACAACCACTCTGTAAATCAGTGTGTCGATTCCTCAGCAAATTGGACATAGTACTACCTGAAGATCCAGCTATTCCACTTCTGGGCATATACTCCAGAGACACTCCAATATACAACAACATGCAGGACATGTTCATAGCAACTCTATTTATAATAGCCAGAAGCTGGAAAGAACCCAGATGTCCTTCAGTAGATGAATGGATACAGAAATTGTGGTACATTTACACAATGGAATACTACTCAGCCACCAGATACAATGACTTGACCAAATTCTTAAGAAAATGGCTGCATCTAGAGAATATCATCCTGAGTGAGATAACCCAGTCACAAAAGAACAGACATAATATGCAGTCACTGATAGTGGGATGCTAACCTCAGAGGCTTGGACTGCCCCAGAAACAACTCACACACTGTATGAAGTCCAAGAAATAAAGAAAACAAAACAAAACAAAACAAAGAAATCTCTATACAACAAGAAAAATTTGACTATTTTCATGTTACATTTTGTTTTACATGTACTTTATGCTCATTGTAACTATTAAGTTTTCAATGCATACTATCAAACCTTTAAAAAAATCAAGTACTGACTAAAAATATATTCATACAGTTTTATGTAAAAATTATTTTAAAATCTGAAAAAAGTACTGACAAAATGTATTGTATAATTTTATGTAAACAATGCTTAAAATCTGTACATTTATCTTTGTTTTGTAAAATAAAGTTGTTAAAAAAATTCAAGAGGAACAGAAAAGCCTGCTTTGATACCTAAAGTACCCTGTGGAGGAGAACCTTTCAAGTGTCAATTGCTTATACTATGGTCCTTGAAGAGTTTTACATCTAATAGTCTTATCCTGGGTTCTACATTTGTCTAAATCACCTAGTGTAACTAGAAGGTGTGTACCTAAAACACATCCAAATCTTTTCACTTCCTTTTGTATAATTACAAACGTATATCCAGAAATGAGAGATGTTATTCAAGAAATGATGGAAACCTCGAAGTTTCTGAACAAGGAATTTTCTAAATAAGGAAGTGAATAGTTAGGTCTTAGTGTGTCTTATTAATGCCTATCTTGATCATTCATAAACATTTACAAGATACTTATGAGTAAGTAGAGAATAACAATATTATTAACTCCCAAACATGTATTTTTTATGTGTCAACTTTAATTATGAAGACATGCCCTCTAATAGAAAAGTCAAGGGTCTTTTGTTTTGAATTTAGGACTGCATACTACTTTCACATATTTTTAATAAAGACTGTGCTAGATTTTGAGCTAATATCTTTTTTAATATCAAATACCATAGTAAGCAAACTGCTTTTTTTTCCTTGTTTTTTTATCCCTGCCTTCTCTTTCAGAATGCTTTTAAAATCTGTGCTTACAATTTATCTGAAGAAAAGTGTCACCATTCTTATTTAAATGAACCTGTGTTAATTTAACTTTAGAAAATTTCCATATGTAGGAAGTCAGTAGCCAAGGACTTTAATTTGTGGTTTTTGTTGTTTCTTGGTATTTATCTTCTATCTTATTTATTTGTGTTTAGCACTCAAATGAAAACAAACAAATTTCTGCTTCATAGTTTGGAAATATAAAACACACAAAAAAAATGTGACATGAGAACATTTAAAAGCTTGACAAAAGTATTAAGAAAAAGTTTCAATTCTAGGAACTTCCAAGTATGGGAATGTATTAGATGACAATCAGCATTCAATAGTATAAAAGTTAGCTTAAAAAGGGAGCTCATTGTCCCCCAGCTTCAGCACATACCCTATATTAATATATGGTTTCCTCTTCAGAGAGAGGAACATTATAGTAAAAAATGAAATTTACTTCTAGTAGATAAACACAATTGTCTTCTCCCTTAAGAGTTTATCCAGTTTGGTTATTCCATGACTTGGCCACAGCTGCTCAGGAAGGTCAAGGCACCCCAGAAAAGTGAGGGGTCTTACTGTGATTCATGCTAAAGAAGAGGTGGAATAATTATGTCTTTTCTTCTTTAGTGAGATACTGTGCTTTCCATTCACAAAAAACTCAACCAGTATGACAATCCCTTATAACAAGCCTGCTCCTATCTTAGTCTTCCTACTTGAACTTTTCCTGTTTTTTTAAATCTGTTTTAAACATGCTTTGAACAAATACTGTGAGTTTCCTTGCTTTTAATCCTAAAGCCTTTCCCAACCACATACTTATTGTGAAGTACCATATGGCTCTACAGAGGCTTACCTGCATATAGACTTACTCAAAGGACATTTCCTCTCTTTCCTTCTCTAGTTCGTCCCCACTAAGCAGCTGCTGAGATTTATAGTTTGCTTTCTCCGGGGGTCTTCCTTTTAACCTCTACTTTCAAAGTGGAAAAAGACCTTAGGCTTAAAAAAATAAGTATGTTGAATTTATGAAAAGAAAACAATGTCATTTGGCTAACGAAACAAAACTGGAGGCATTTATAACTCGGAGCAGTATTGAAAGTGCATATATGGAACAACCTTCATGCAGGACACACTTGTATTTGGATATTTAGGAATAGCCAGTTACTTGTGCCTAAGACATCCCAGAGTAGAGAAGATCATTTTATTTTCATGCCAGCCATTGAGGATCCCCAGGCTCTGTGTAAGAGTATAAGAGAAATTAGGGATTAGAACCGAGGTGTGCTGGACCGCAGTGTTCAGAATATGAAACACTGCAGCGGGGTAGCATTTATTTTTAAATACTATTGTATAAATTTCATGGAGCCATTATAGTCCCACCTGCTTAATATTGAAATTTTCCAGACCACTGCAACTGGTACAATCATTCATTCATTTAAAAATATATCGCGTTCAAAACAATTGGAAGCTTTTCTAAAATTTGAAACACAAGACAAAAGAGAGAGAGAGAGAGAGAGAGAGAGAGAGAGAGAGAGAGAGAGAGAGAGAGAGAGAGATTAGATTTGGACACATTATATTGTGCAAAGAAATGAAATCCAGAGAGCTTGATTTATTCCATGCCTGGTGAATACTTGAAAGCAGAGGATTTTAGGTATGGTGGAAAGGTCTCGGTGGTATTTACTTTAGAATCAGGAAACTCCTGGGGCGGCACGTTAGAGATTCCCATCTGATCCAGCAGTCAAATGATCACTAGGCTCCTTAGCTGTTAACAGAGCAGAGAAAACAGAAGGGGGGTATTGTTTGCAGAAAAAGAATCGGGAGAAAATATAATCTGGGTACAGACCCTCCCTGAGGGGACTCCTGGTCAGAAGAGAAGGAAATGAAACGAGATGGTGTAGGGACAAACTCATCTTTGGCATTTCTTAGTGGATGCCAAGACCTACTCCATAAACAGTAAACTTCGGATTCCGGGGGATGCATAATCCATTACACGGGATGGCCCCTCTCGCTGTAATGGAAAAGCACTGAAAGGCAGAACTGTCCTCTGCCGTGCCCAGACAGACAGTAGCTCTCAACCATACCACGTAGTCCATTCTTGAAGGCAGCACAGCTGTGGACCGCTGACTTATTTCCTATGCCACGGTAAAGGCAGGGGAAGAGGCAGGCACACGCGGCTCAACATTGAAAGCATCCAGGGCAAAATGAAAGTCTGAACCCCTTGCTCAACACATGATGGAATAGTTCAAGATGGCAAATGCTGAGAACGACGCCTGCGCAGGACCACTTCTTAGCAGTGTTAAGACCCGGGGAGATGCTAGAGCACGTTAGGACTATGTTGCTCACCTTTAGAAGTCTAGCATGCCTGGTTTGTCACTGGTGGCTTGGAATGATTTCACATATTTGACCAAGCCCTTTGAAGCTCTGTGAGTCTAACTTCTTGATTGCCCCATTCTGTCCCTCTATTTTTCATCATTTGGTAGGGCTTTTTGTCATCTAAGAAGGAGCATGTGTCTGCACATCCCACACATCACTAAGTCGGTGTGACTTCAGGTTTGTACTATCTTCCCTGAGAAGCAGGAACTGTTGATCCAGTTTCTATTCTCTTTACCGTGGCCAGCTAAGGGGCATAATGAACAGAAACAAGCAAAATAAAACAGAAATCCACACACTGCTGATAGTACATAAGGACATATAGATAAATGAGCCTATTCGACTCCAAATGTCTGAGATGAAGGAGGTCACATTACAATCAGCTCTTATTCCACAAATCAAGTTAGGCCACACGTGGTAATCAAATCTTTCTTTTTCTCACTAATTCATTTTACCTATCAGCAGTAAATAGGGGAGATGAAATGCAAGGATCTATGGGAAAAACAGAATAATGATATCTGTATTTTATGAAAGGTATTTATAAAGGTACCCTACTTTACTTTTGTTCTTAACCGAAATCCAGAGATATTCATCTACCCGGGATCTTTTCCTGCTGTGATACACAGCTGGCTGGCATTTTCAAGACACTTATTTTAAAAACGGTGATTAACCAAGTGCTGTATCCTAGCTAGGTGAGCATGCTTGGCAAAGACGGAATGATTAATCACATTCTAATATCTGTAATTAACAAAACAAACAAAGAAGTCGTTATCTAGAACTATTTAAAACTCTGTTTGAATTCTGACCAAGAAACCAGGGAGAAAGTAATTTTCCCCCCAGCAAGCAAAAGGAAACATAGATGCAAGTAGAGGGTTAAGGCAGTTACATAGAAAGACATACGTTTTAACGGAGTTTGCTTTAAAATTACTTCTAATTTATCCACTTACCAGATATGTATGGAGGTAAAATGATCACAGTAATGTGCACTGGAAAGATATATACTTTTTTAATTGTAGCCAAGAGGAACGAAGCAGCATGGAATAACTTAATCATTGCTAATTATAATATCACTGAGGTATAATTACAATAGATTTTGATTGTCTCATTTTCACACCAGAGGGGGGCACAATGCCGGCATTTCTCTTAATACATATTTGTTTTTAAAGAAGTGCTGACAATTACACTAATTGTAGTCACAGCATGAAACTTTGTTTTTTTTTGAGGGAAAAAAATTGTCTACATGTCACATGGAATAAATGCACCCTTTCTGTTTGGTTAGGTGCAAATTAAAGACACATTAATTGCTTTGTTTATTGTGGAAAGAGATCTCTGCATTTTTTTCAGGCATTACCAATTTCCCAGGAGCAAAATCCATCTCAAAGTTCTTACCACACCCCCCAAAAAAAGGTGTCCCACTGTTTAAATGGGTCACCTTCACGAAAGAGCATGGCAGACATATTGCTGCCACCATTTGAACAGCTCCAGTGAGTGTCAAATTTGCAACATTGCATTTGGAAAGTTGGGAGCAAAACCTGTTAAAGTGGTAGTGCAAACTGAACGGAGACATGTCCTCAAATGTGCTCCAGCAACCCATCTGGGTGCCAGTTAGTCCTGGGCATCGCAGGCATTAGCCTGTGAGGAGCTAGCTGGAATAGCCTCAAACCCACAGACAGCTGAGATCTTTACCCTTGGCACAGTGGAGGAGAGGAAGTCAGAAACCACACGGTTGGGAATCCAATCAGCATGGGCACTGGGTCAAGTGGTTCTTCTTTTGGTCCAGCTGTAGGCTGTTATCAGTAGAGAACACAGAGTTGGTCTTTATAATTACTTCATAATAATATATATTATATATAATAACTTTATAGAAAGTTCCTGCAGTCAGAGCTGGGCTCCCCCTGTTTTTTTCTGAGGCATCCGAGTTCCTTCTTGGGTTGACCTTTCCCATAATCCATAGTTAGACCACGGTTCGTAGACTGAGTAGAGGTTCTAAACTTTATGGAACTTTATTAAGGCAAGAGATTGTTCTGAAAACTCAAGCCAAACCTGTTTTGTGGCCTCAAAATAAGCTGCATTATTAGGACAAAACTTATTCGAATGCACAGTTCCCAACTAAAACAAAACAAACAAAAAAAAAACAGTAAAAGTCGTACACTTGTATCATCTTTACAAATATCAAAATGGGCAGACACACAATAGAATACTAGCAATTAATGATATTTTTTGTATGTAAGGAAGTTTATTAAACATTATGATAAAAGAAAAATTTTACAATAGTGTGTATAACGTGATTCTACTATATAGAGGGCATGCTTGCCTATGTAAAGATGCATCTTTTAGAACTGTATGCGGCATACACACGTAGAGAAATATTTACAATTCAAAAAATGATAACAAAGATATTAAATTGAGAGAGGAAGTTGGTTTTGTACAAGAGCTGAGATCTGACTTACTCTTAGCAAGCTGGAAGGTTTTGTCTCTTCATTTTTGCTGACTGAAACAGCCATTCAAAGAGGTTTAAATCACACAATGGTTTAAATAAAAGAATCACATCACTGCACCATAACTAGGCTTCCAAAATAAATGCTAGCTTAAGGCAAAGGAAGGTCTTTTTTTTTTTTTTTTTTTTTTTTTTTTTTTTTTTTTTTTTTACAGAGAGGGGGAGAGCTGGTGGGGGCAATACACACTAGAACTACTATTATGTTAGAGGTACCAATAAGTACCAATGCGAGAGGTTTGGGGCTTTTTTTGAGATAAAAGTCCCTGGTATGTGCCAAAGAGTAAGAGGAAGAGGCTGTTTCTAGGATAGGGCACCTTTAAGTCAAAGGCAAGCAATAACCAGATGGGACAGTTTAAAATAGATTGTGTTTCTCTCCAGATTTTCTGTGGAAATTAATGTATGAGAGAACTCTTTGGGACTGACTAACACAGGCTGTCACAGTTACCAGCAGGATCGGCACTTACAGGGGTTAACCTGAGGCTTGAAACAATAGAGATGCTGGTTTCCTAAGACTTGATTCTGAGAGTCTATTCTACCCCCAGTCCCTAACCTGGCTTTATAGAGATGAATAAACCATTATATGGCATGCAGTTCCTCTAGAGGTGAATGGGCTTTCATACCAATATAGAACAAGCTTTATGCATGTATGTATTCCACTATTCAGAAAGACCATAACTTTGCTTTTACTAACACATAAAAGTGGATATTTTGTGCATGTGTGGGTGTGTGCTGCAGTGTGCAGGAATGTGTGTATTAAGGTATTCTTGTGCTACAATGTGTATGTGGAGGTCCCGGGAACACCTCAAGCTCTGTCCTCACTTTCCCTTTGGACCCTGTCTACCCCTTTGGACAGTGTCTCTTTTCGTGCTGTTTGCTGGATCATTGGGAGACAATCTAGCCTGGCCGCTCCTGGCTTCTCCTGTCCCTGCCTCTCAAATTGTCTGGGAGCACCAGGTGTCGAGTCACACAATAAAGGAGAACAAGAGAATTGAGTAAAGAAAGCTATTTCCAACTCATATCCATATTTCAGAAAAACCTTAATTGCTGTTATTGGCTATTTCTAACTAAAGAAACAGCTGCTTTATTTACCCAGGTGTATTTATCTTCTATCTGAAAATAATTGAGTCGGATCGATCATGAAAATATTGTAAGTTTTTCCAATACTGCACTATCCCCAATTACCTCATTAATTATATTTTTTCATAAAATTATTACTTTCACCATTATGAAGGGCAGGGGAAAATCAAACTTTTTCCATCCCTCCAGGCACTGCTGTGGGAAAGGTGGTAAAAACTCCCATTTAATACTTATCCACTGAGCTGAGAGTTGGGTCCTCAAATTGGTTACTTTTTTCATTTTTCTGTCTATCATATTGAGTTTTCCCTTTCTCCAGGTTCATGTAGTTTGGAAATTACACCTCCTTATAAAGATCTATGAAATCTTTTATGCCAAAATTCATCAACTTCTGTCTAGCAAAGCTCTGCCTCTCACTGAAAGACACACAGGGTAAATTATGACTGGCCAAATGTGACCTTTTCCAAACCACAGTGGCTTTTCAGGTCTAAGCTTTATGTCCACGTCTTACCAGAAAGAATGATTACATGAGAAAATCTTGGGCCCTATTGTAAATGCTGTATGTAATATTTATATAGGGTAATCTCTCTGGCAGGTAAATAATTCAGGATTTAAAAGTCTTAAGTGAATAAATACTAAGAATTCAACATGTTGCCACACTTTCTACTCAGTGATTTATCCAACCTTGGTACAATTTCATGGTCAGAAGAACACACATCTATCCCCAAAATACTACTTACTTCTAGAAATATTCATTCTAAGGACTTGTTGCATTAAAAAAATCAAACAAACCAGCAAATAAAACCCTTTGGTTTAACAAGTGTACTGGTTATTAAAAGTGGTTTGGATAGATTATGTTGAACCCACTTCTTGCATGTTGAACTTGACTAGGGTCTTTAAAGGGTTTTAGAAAATCCCTCTGGATTGGGTTGGGGGCTATAAAGTTGGAAAGGAAAGATACAGGTTACATGGGCTTAGCCACAGCAAAGTCTTCAGAAAAGGGTTGGGACATGGCAAGAGGGAGCATTGTAGAGAAAGTAAGGCTGAGTTGCTTGAGTTCAAGAGATAACACAGACCTATCGGAGAAGACATGGGGAAAATGAATAAAGTCTGTTTTATGATGGTTCTGAGAGCATGGGTTTCCTGTGATCTTCATCTCTATCATTTCTGCTTTTTCCCTAGTTTGGTGGTGTGTAAATAGTGAGAATCCTATACACCAAGTGAGACTGAGCCATTCCTGATAGGTAGACATTGGGTTTTAGTTGCTCTATAGAGGAGTACTCTGATCCTGGGAAGCCACATTTGTGTTCTGTACAGAGCCAGGTTGCTTAAGAGATTCAGCCAGGGTATAGTTCAAATTCGTTATTTACCTGATGCATCTTTACTGAAATTGGAGAGAGAGAGAGAGAGAGAGAGAGAGAGAGAGAGAGAGAGAGAGAGAGAGAGAGAGAGAGAGAGAGAGAGAGGCATTTCCCTATAACATTGCTCTGAGAGAAACTGTAGTCTTGCATTCCAACTCTCTGTACATAGGTAGCTTTTGTATCCATCATGGCCTAACTAACTGGACAATGTAATGAAAAATACTTTTCTTTCTGCATCACTCTCAGAACATAAAATATCTATGCATGTCTACACTTACAGAAGCTGTCCCACCTTCATGGGTGCACCTCATTTCTTCTTTTTACTTTTATTTTTCTTTCTAAAATCTAATTTAACCATGAGGAATAAATTCAAATGGTATAGTGGTTTCAGTAGGAAAACCCCATAGACTCATGTGTTTGAGTGCTTGGCCCAGACATAGGGAGTTGTTCCATTACAAGTCAGGAGGGGTAGCCTTGGGGTAGATGTGGCCTTGTAAGAGGAAGTGTGTCACCACTGGAGTGGGCTTTGAAGACTATGAAGCTCAAGTCTGACCAATATGTCTCAGTCTTCACTTTTGTTACCTATAGATCAAGATGTAGAACTCTTAGCTCCTTCCCCTGTATCGTGTCTGCCTGCAAACCACCATTTTTCCAGGTATGATGGTAGCAGACTAAACCTCTGAAACTGTAAACCAGCCCCAAATTAAATGTTTTTATTTATTTATGTTTATTTTTATAAAAGTTGCCTTTTTATTCTCTTCATAGCAATGAAAACCTAAGGCAGATGGCTTCAATTTCTTCATTTTGTTTTTGGATAAAGCTCTTTCTAATATCTTGCAGTTTCATAAAACATCTTCTGCCATAACCGTTAGAACATGGGTAGTGGGGCCATGGTCCTTCTGGCCATTGTACCTGGAATTGAGCCTGATGTACAAATATATCTAATGATGATAGATTTTGTTAAAACATCACTGTGTTGTACGTAAGCTTAATTAATCTTCAGTTGGAACAGAAGTAATTGGGATTTTGTTATACATTTTTGATACCTTATTTTTTCAACTGTTTCACACGAGCATATGAATGTGTGTGTGTGTTTATGTGTGTGTGTTGTCCTGGGGTCAATACTGAGCCTCTTTCTCACTCTCTCACCATCTCTCACTGAGCATGATTCATCAGTTTGTTCAGGCTGATGTAGCAATAAGTCCCAGGGATCCTCTTTCTTCTACATCCCTAGGGATAAGAGTGCAAGGTTCCACCACGATGCCTAGCCTTTCACCTGGATGCTGGAGATGTGAAGCCCACGTCCTCATTCTTGTATGGCAAGCACTTTACTATCATAGCCATTTGGTCATCCCTGCTCAAACTAATCTTCTATGTAAGGCTTACCAAAACAAAGGAATAAGGAAAAGCTTAAACTCTAAGACAAATTTCAGTATGTAAAGATGTGGTTTTTTAAAATGAGAGAGTACTTAATTGCATTGAGGAACAGAGTACAGAATCGAATACACATATAAATATGCATATGTATAGATATAAATACATATATACACTTATTGTTTGTATGTACATGTTTATGTGTGTGTATATGTATATACATGTATGTGTGTATATACATATATGTATATGTATGTAATATATATATATATATATATATATATGCTTTAAATTACTATTAAAGGCTCTAACATAAGTGGGTTTTCTTGCTGGGGGTTATTACCAAATGCGAACTGTGATGATAAAATGGAAACCTCTTATTTTCCAATTCCCTTTCAAGCCTTACCCTTCTTCTCTCTCCCTTGCTACCTCCATCCACTGCTTTTTTCCCTCTCTTCCTCCATTTCTCCCTCCTTCTCTACTTCTCACTCTGAGGTCCAGGCTGGTTTCAAACTCTTGATCTTGCTGCCTCAGGCTTTTTTCTGGAATCCCAAGCTGGGTGTACCACTACTTCTTTGCTTTCTCTTAAACTTTCTTGCTGAGCATCTCAACCCTTCTGCAAACTGAGGACCCCAGTCTTTTGCTGGGGAGATAGGCAAGTACTTGATTCGTTGACAGATTAATTTAGAAAATCATTTGCATTCGCAAAATCAGCCAGGTGCATCACACTAACAAACTGCCAGTGCCTCCTTCCTTCTAGCTAACAACAATAAAAATAACCCAGGATCAGCTTTTTCTAACCTGCCCTGTTAAGGACCCTGGCAATCTGCCCAAGGTTTCTTTCAGAGCGTTCTAGGATGGTCCTTCCCAGTGTACACACTGGCTGTGCTCTCTCCACTGTTAACACGCATTCCTCCCCATGTTCCCTGGGGTCTCACTGAGCACCTCATGGCCTCCCCAAGGAAAAGCCTGTAAAGCTTCCAAACTCAATGGCAAGCTGCAGCGGCTTTCTCTGCTTCTGACACCACGTGAGATGTTCATTACTAACAAACCCTTCGGGTTTTATTTTACCTCTTACACAGTTACCTTCGTGGTTATTTCAGTTGCTTCAGAATTCACATTCAGCACTCCTGGGCCAGGTCTCTATGTCCTGGGAACAAGGACTTCAGTGTGACTATATAGTCTCTACCATGTTCTTAAAAGAGAGATGTCATATAGGAATGTGAAAAGACAACTAAAATTCTACATATTTAATACGTATGCAGGGTATCAATTTTTCTACCATTTACAGATTTATATAACAACTTTTTTGAAAAACATTTTGTACAGTGTAGAAACAAAATTTTATTGTTCATATTTTTACAAAGCATGTCTTATGAATTATTTGAACATTTAGATGTAGTAAACAGAATAGTTAGACTTGCTGGGTATTTATATATTTTATCTGTGTTTATGTCTAATACCCATGTCCTTGTCTGCTTGGAATATGGTATAGTTATATTTAATATTTTTGTTTAGTTACTTGCAATGTCAGAAAATTAAATTTTCTATTTAATGTTTTATTAATAACACATGCTATTTTGTCAGTACAGAGAACGTGCCATTTTAAAGTTTAAATTATATATGCAATCATGTTAGGAGTAACTTGGTTAAATACATAAAATAATACTCTATATGGTTTTGTATGAAAATATAAAATAATCTGAAAATATTAAGTAACTTTACAAATATTCATTTTGTGTCTTTTTATTCTGATTGCATTTTTTATTTTAGTACAAATTTACTGTTTTCTGAAAGAATATATCAAAATAACTTTTCTCCCTTGGTGAATTTTGTGTGTTAACCCATATTTAAGTACTGAGAAATGATGAGAAATGAAGCTTCTCTGCTTTTTTTCAGTTCAGCAGAGAAGAGAAATGCATCCAGCTGCATGAAATTATTTCTTCAAATCAAGTATTTGATACCAAAAAAAAAGAAATTTTAAATTAAACATTGCACACTATTTCAGCTCATACATGCACAAACACACACACAACGTACACTAAACTTTCTATGCCATTTCATGTCATACATGTGCAAACACACATGACATACACAAAAAAAGATGAATAAAGGTTGTCTTTGCATGTCTATCTGAATGGCTAAAACTTGGAACACTGGCAATATCAGCTGCTCTTGGGGATATAGAGGAATACAAAAGCTTCTTCAGAAAAAGAGTATATCTACTTTGGAAGGCACTTTGCCTTTTAATATTTTATATATTTATGTATATATATATGATCATGATCTATCATACCAGAGAAGTTGAAAATACAAGTCTACATAAAAGCCTGCACACATAATTTTGGATTCCTTCCTTTCTTCCTTCCTTTCCTTCCTTCCTTCCTTCCTTCCTTCCTTCCTTCCTTCTTTCCTTCCTTCCTTCCTTCCTTCCTTCATTTTGTTCAGATATGTAAGTCAATATGTAACCCACGCTTGTTTATTACTTAGAGCAATCTCCCTGCTGCAGTTTCCCAGGTGATGAGATTAAAGGCGTAAGTCACCATTAACCATGCCTGGCTACACAGATATTTATAGTGGCTTAAGAAAGTAAGTTTCCCCAGTGTTGATGGCTGACATCTTTAGTTTTAGCACCAGGAAAGCAGAAACAGGCAAATCTCTGTGAGTTCAAGGCCAGTCTGGTTTACAGAGTGAATCCTGGAACAGTAAGGGCTAGAAAGAAAAACTCTGTCTAAAATAAACAAAAATCAAAAAGGTTTCATTGTGCATATGCAAGGCATATACCATACAGATTATAAAACTGGCTGTTAATATGAATTGATTAATGTATTTATCATCTCACATATTTACTGTCTCTCAGTATGTATATAATCATGTATGTGACAAGAAAATCTGAAATAGTTGATTAGAAATAGGGCTCCTGAAAACTAAGTATGTTCAGAGATAAGAATCAAACAGATAAACATCTCAGGAGACTCACTGGAGCAGCTTCTATTTGTAGTAGATGATGACTAATGAAGAGCCCCATACCTACCCAAAGTACCGTGAATAGAAGACTCCGGAAGGCTCGGGCCTAAAGGAAAACCATATACTGCACTACCCTTCCTTCGCTCTGGGATCATTTGGAAAATGGGGTAGAAAGTGTACGAGAATCAGAAGCAGCAAACAGACCACAAGGAAACATGCACATGGCTGAGAGGGTCATACTATGAACAGCAGCTGTGCAAACCCAAGCCAGAGAAGATCCTAGCTTAGGGGTGGGGTGAGCATGGCATTCCAGCTCTAGTCATGGACTTATCAGCCACGGATAGCTGCTGGCAGATGGGGAGCTGGTTCTCTGAAAATGAGTGTCCCCTGTCAGGTCACCCACAATCCAGTAGAAGTTCATAATCCAAAAATATCGGAGCAGCACAAACTGGTTTTGAAGAATATTTTAATTTTTGCAAACAAAGTTGTGTAGGATGGGAAGAAAGAGGCTCTTACTATCAAAATGCTTTGAAGGAAATTCAAAGTTCTAAAAGAACTAACAAGGCTGGAGTTGGGGAATAAAGTAGTTGTTTTCAACAGGACTAGTGCTATGAAAACCTTGTTTTGTCTTTGATGATTGAAAAATGTAAATGTACATAAAATAATTGTTTTAAGTAGTTTTATGACTTATTGATAAATTTTGTTATATACATTTTTATCTACCTACATCTCCAAACTCACATACAAATTTCTCAGGCAAAAACAGGTCACAAATGAAACAGTCCACAAGGGGAATCAGTTCAAGAAGATCTGAGCTAGAAGAGACAAAGTAGTAGACATCCAGGGTAAACAATTTTAAAGATTTAACATGCAACAAGGGGATTATAGTTAATTACTTAGATAGCAGTTTTATTAATAATCCCCCTACACCCGAAGGGGATCATTCTGTATGAGGGTAATAATAGGTGAGTGAATAATTATAGGTGGGTATAATGGACAATATATTTCAAGCAATAAGCTATTAGATCATGAAACATGTTTAGAGAAGCTTCTATTTGTAGTAGATGATGACTAACAATGAGATCCACTGCTGACATAAGTGCAGCTAATAAAAGACTGTGAAAGTAACGTAAGCAGAGCTAATATTATTTCCCTGTAGCGATAGATGAAAGGCTCAAAAAGCCAAAGTATGGAAACAGAGTAGGAGTAGGAGGAGAAGAAGGACTAGAAAAGGAAGTAGAAAGGAAGGAAGGCCAGCCAAAGCCAGACAACTTCATCAAGATGGCCACCATAGAGTTTACAGAACTTCTGAAAAAGATTCTTAGGAAATTTCAGCCTCAGAAAAAAGGAGAAGGTTTCAGTTGGTTCTCTAGAATTAAAGAAGTCGAAAGCTATCCAGATTTCTAGAACTAAAGCTGAGGATTTCCAGGCCTTGATGCACCTAGGTTTTGGGCTTGTGTGCTTTCTGACATTGCATGTTTTTCCAACATGGAGGAGGCATAATCTTCCACAACATGAACCAAGTGAATGCCTTCACTGTATCCGCCTACAGGACAAGCTCTGCAGAGGCTGGGAAAGGTCAGATGTTGAGGTCAAAGGGCGGTTATATACAATACTAGACTAATGGCTACACATGAAGCTGCCTGTACATAGATTGCACACCACAAATCAATGGGAATTGGGGTCTCATTGGCCACATAGTATAATTTATAGGATATTTTGATTCTTCTCAAACTTAGATCCAGATCAAGGTTTCCTGGACAATTTTAAATAAATATGAAAGTCCAGTTTTTATTCCCCCTCTCTGGACTTAAAGTCAAATGTATGTGCCCTGTATTCTGGGTGGGAGATGAGCACACTCTCAAGGTTATTGTTATGAAGATGCAAATTTGAAAGGTTCTACTTTACAAGCAAGCAGCAGGAGCTAAGTCCTCAGTTCCGCAGTCCTCTCTGAAGATCACATCTTAAGGGCCAGAAAATTCACCAGTTATCCCTCATTAGGCTCAGCTGCTGATGTGTCCTTAGGAACCAGTATCTGTCCTCACACAAGTTTTCCTGAGTGGCACTCTTAGAAAGAACCAGTCCCTATCCCTAACAGTTTCTTTTTCTGGCTGTCAAAGCTTACAGAGTTCTTGTTTGGTGTCACTTTTACAGATGAGAGACCAGAAGCCTGAGAGGAAACGGCTGAAGATAATCATTTTATGTAAATGAAATCTAGAAAGAGAATCAAATAGTGTAGTTACCAACCAGCAAAGAGAATTAGTCACTATAAAACTGGGAAATGGTCAGTAATAAGTTGTTGATGTCTTCTCAGTAGCCTTTATTTATATACACTTAGCCTAACCTCCTTCTTAAGTATTTTATAATTATCCATAGTAATTATTTTTACATAGCTATGATGAAAATACCTGAATGGAGGACTGTATTTACTTAATTCCAGGTTTAGAATTATTTAGTTCTTTTGTTTGTTCCATTGATTTCTGGCCAAGAATGAGACAGAACATCAAGGCTGTAGGGAGGTGTACCTCAGAGTAACTTCTTCATTTCATGACAGACAATAGGTAAAAAGACAGAGAAGAAATCGGGACATGGTAGGGCTTACAGAAATATATCCCCATGATCTATTTCCTTCCCATAGGTTCTTGACCTAAGGGTTCTAAAACTTTCTCAAATAATGTCAACAGTTGAGCACCAAATATTCAATGTTATAGACCTGTGGAATTCATCCATCTTCAAATGGTATCTGTTTTTTTTTTTTTTTCTTTGTTTCTGTGGTGTTAATGATTAAGCACAGGCTTAATGCATGTTACACTAAAGCCATCGAATTAAGTTCTATTTCCCAGCTATATAAAGTACTCTTTGATTAACAATAATTCCTAAAAATCTGTGATTGACGACATTTGGCTTCCAGTTAGAAAGCAGGAAAGGAGGGGCTTTGATTCTCTCCAAACATCCCCTGTGATAAAGAGTCCCTTGCCATTTAGAGCTTCTATTGTTCATTCTGGTCATTCTCTCATAAGCAGTCTGCCAGTGGCAAGGTCAACCAGGAACAGCCTTTCTATATTAAGCTACCTGAAGGCAGATGCAGAACACTCTATCTTCTCACTGTTGTATTTTATAGCACCCTGCCCTCGGCACAAGGCAGGTAGTCATGAGCCAAGACTTGAAAAGGACCACCCCTAAAACTTCACCAGGATCTCCCAGCCTTACAGTGAGTATCCAAAGAGCAAGATGCCCTTGGTCATGTTGCTGTGCAGTGGAATCAATAAGAAGGTAAAAGCAGACTCTGGTACGAGGGTTCAAGATAAGAGTGCAAGAGATGATCATTACTTCTGGCTTGCTACTTAATTGATCCCAGTTTCTCTTTATATCTACTTAGCTATTCTGTGTGATTGATTCCAGTGTTCTTTGGTTGACTGTCCATGGAGCTCATGTAATTATTTTTATTTAAAATGAGATGCTTTATTTCTTATTTTTAATTAATGGATTTTTGTTGCAATGTTTATCTTGTTTTATTTTTAATACTGTTTAAACTAAAAAAATATATCCATGTATCGTCTTTCATTAGTCTAGGTTTTGAATTTATATTTATATTAGGGCATCTGGTTTCTTTATATTCTGTAAGATTGACACTGGGCTTCATGGTGTTTTTATAGCCTTGGAAAATCTAATAGTAGGAATTCATATCTCTGTTCTATGAGTAGTATTTGAAGCCATTTTAAATTTTAAGCAATCTTTTTATGAGATTATAATCTAGTCAGTATTTATGATAAAAGCATATTCCATGTCTGTTTCTAATATTTTAATAAATGGTATCAAACATTAATATTTATAAATATTCTTTGAATGTGCTATTAAAATATACATACTTATTTTATCAGTCTAGATTTAGGTAGGAGATGTTACCTTCTCATCAGACTCCAAAGCAATCTATATTGTTTCTCATAATATCATATTAAAAATATTTATTTGTATTAATGATGTGTGAGTGTGTAGTGTGTGTAAATGCCACATGTGTGGGTGCTCACAAAAACAAGGAAAAGGCATCAGGTTTATTGAAGCTAAAATTAACAGGACGGTAAGCTACCAGATGTGGGTGCTGTGAACCAAACTAGGATCCTTTAGAAGAATAGCCAATGTCATTTTAGTATTACCCGAGGTGACTAGTAAAATCCAAATATAAACATTTAAGAAATGAATCAGGAATGATAGAAAAAGAAATGTGTAAGCCATTTAATTTTGGTAATAGGAAGATTCATTATTATATGTAATTTGGTATCATTCAAGAGCAATGTTTGAGGGTCATTGCTGTAGTTGATCTGAAATATGCTCAGCAGGATCAGGTTTTGAGCATGTTTATTCAGCTTGCACTATTTTCTGAAGGCTATAGATAGGCTATAAATAGGGCCTTTAGGAAGTGAGGCTTGACATTTGGATAGGAAGAACTGCATGGGGGATATGGTGTGAATCTTTTGTACATATTAGAAGTGTTACAGTCATTATCTCTTCTTGTTCTACCAGCTTGGGAATAGCCACCTTCTCCCATTTCTGACACTATAGATTGACTGAGTCCAACCTGCCTTACCTGCAGTGATCCAAAGCATCCAGCAACCTTTCAAAACATCATCCAAAATAAAATCTGCTCTCATTAATTGTTCCTGCCAAGGGTTGCATCACAACAACCAAAAGTAATACAGGATACTGGAACCAGAAAACCGATGTCATTGGTGAAACTTAACCTGGCTATGTAAGAAGAGTTCAGAAAAGTTGCATATAAGAACTAGAGAAACCTGTAGATTATCCTGTAGCTTGTATTTTGATGTTAATTTAACTTCTCGAGTACAGCTCTCTAGTCATGTACTCATGAAGGTTACTTCATCTGAACCTTCCCATTTTAATTAATAAAATAAAGGTGAGAGTCGCTGATTGGGCAGGGTAAGGGAGGTGGCCAGAGAAAGGGTCAGAGGTCAGAGGACAGAGGAGGAGAAGCAGGAGAGGAGTTCCAAGATGGACCTTGGGAAGGATGAGTTAGATCCAGATGGGCCTAATTGGTGTTAAGTAGCTATGAATATTTTAAGGATTTTACAGGTCTTATTTCTCATATAAAAGGGCAGTTTGTATCTCTGTCTATTTGATGTATTCTTATTCAGTAGAGGGTTTGTGGATTGAGAGTTTGAATATATAAATCTGTAAGAAAAGTTACTGGGCCTTAGAGTTGTGTTTGTATTGGGATCTGGAGTGATAAGTTACCCCGGGAAGAAGGCAATAGGGCAGGTGGAATAAACCACTAGGGAAGAGAATTGTGTGAACCAAGTGAGACCATGGGGGTGGGTTGGACTGAGCAAAAGAGTTCATGCTTGGAATGGCGTCCACAGAGTGAGACATTAGGGGCTGATAAAGAGATAGGACTTCCATATTTTAATATTTACTGCAACAGAAACTTTAGAATGTTATAAGTGGAGTAAAATGAGCCTCTCTAGTACAAATTCATGAGATCAGAATGCAAGTGAGAATATAAAAAGTAACCCTGTGTCTGTGGCATGGTTATTGTTTACTGCTTTGAGCCAGATTTATAGTCAGCACTAAGAAGAAAAACAAAGAGGAGAGGATTTGAATAATGTGAAATGTAGGAAAAGTAAGAAGGGGGAAGGATTCATTGAAAGTTTCAAAAATTGATTATAATTACTAAAGAGCTTAATATTCTTAAAGAGAAGACTTAAGCTTTGTCCTTAAACAAAAGAAAGGTGCCTGCAGGAGAAGACCCTATCTGAAGACTCCAGAGCATAAAAATCCAAATTCATTTGAAAGAATCTTAACATAAGAAGAGAGAGCCTCCAGGGTGTGTACCTAGGGAAAACAACAGCCATGTAAAAAGTATTTGCTGGGTTTTGTGTGGGTTTTTTTGTTTGGTTTTAGTTTTGTTTCACAACATGCTCTCCTTAGCTTTAACTGCCAACTGAGTACAAAACGGAATTATCTGAGTAGGCTTTAATTAAGGAATTAGTTAAATAAGCTTGGCCTATAAGTATATTTGGGGAAATTATTTGATTGTTAATTGAGGTAGGAGGGCACATCCCATTGTATGAGGTTTTATCCCTAGGTCATTGGTACCTATAGATTGTGAACTATATAAAATAGGTTCCTGAGTAGGAGCCAAACCTATAGTCAGCTCGGGACTAGCACCCTCCCTGGTTCCTGCTATAATTCTTTGTATATGAAATACGTTCCTTCAGAAGCAGTGCTCAGTGAAACAGCAATCAAGTTGCTTTCAAGTTCCTGAATTATCTTCTCTCAGGGATGGATTCTGATTTTTGATCATTAGTTCATATCAACTTGACACAAGTTAGAATCATCTGAGAGGTAGGAACTCCCTTAAGATCAGGCTTTAGACAGGGCTCCAGAGCATTTTTCTAATGAAAGATGGATGGGGAAGACACAGTTCATTTTGGATGGTGCCACTCCTGGGCTGGTAGTCCTTGATCTATAAGAAAGTAAGCTGAGCAAGCCAGTAAACTGCAGTCCACCATGGCCTCTGAATAAGCTCCCAAATATTCAAGCCTAGTTTGAGTTCTTGTCTAATTTTCCTCAATGGACTCTAATTTATGTAAGTAAAAAACAAACAAACAAACAAACAAATATAAACAAACAAAAAAACCCTTGTTCTCCCCAAAGTTTCTTTTGGTCAGAAACATTGGTTATGTTTTATTGTGACAATAAAACTGGAACTCTACCAAAATATTCAAAAGCCATTATCTAATAGGGTCTAGATGCTTGTTAAGATTGCAATTGATGTCATTAGCATTTTGCTAGTTTTGAAAATATGGAGAATGCAAGAGTTATGGGCTCATGAATGGGAACTATCACCAAGGTTCTAGATAAAAGAAATCTACATTGCAATAGAGATCTCAGGACAGGAGTTATCAAAGAAGTGGACAATTTCCAAGTAAAGTTTCAGAAAAAGCATGGCTTGCCCAGAAACTTGCTCTCATATGTTACAAAATGTCATGCTCTAAGGCAAGAGCTTCTCAAGAGAGTTGGAGGTCATATCATGACCCCAGATGCTGGGTATCTCTAAATAAGTGAGGGTTTGTCATGACATTGACTATAAACATTTATGTTTGCTCTTCTGTGTTTCCATATTGGTTTAGTTCAATCATTTCTAATATCCTCCTTTTTTCTCCCTCTGTGATGGGAATGTTTACTTTGCATCATTATATACTAGAAGCATGTAATCTTCACTTTTTAATTTTGCAAACTTATACAAATAAAATATTACTTTGAATTATCTGATTTTTGTAGATATTTTCCATATTTTGTTTACAGTATTTCATGCACATATAGTATGTTTGAAAATATATATCACTTGTTTGAGTTTATTTAAGATTAAAGGGTGAAATCACAAAGCTTGTAATATTCTTTATATTATGATTTTTGATCAATGTTATATTTGTTTTATATCATTGCTTGTACACATTATTCATTCACTAACACTAGTTGAAGTTATTCTTTTTACCAAGCCTCAGTTTATCTGTTTTCTGATTGATGAGTATTTTTTTAATTTGCTAATATTGGTATTTTAAACAGGATTTCTATGAAAAGTACATATCATGCATTCTGAGGCAAATAATGTTGGTGTCAGTGTAAATTTAACTTCATGAGATAATTTTACTTTGCTTGACAAATCAGTTGTAATAATGGGAACTTTTACCAGCAAAATATTTTATCTATATTCATTATTTTTTCCCATGGTAATGGTACAATGTGATTACCTCCTTGTGGTCTTAATTTAGGTTTACCTATTCACTATTTACTAATATAGCTTTAGATGAATGAATGTTTCATACACTTTGTAGGACTATCCACTTTCTTACTAGTTAGCTTTACTTATATTGTTTTTGTTTGTAGTAATATTGTGTGTACTAACTTTCTTACTGTTATATCCATTTCAGACATCTTCTATAGTTTGGCTTGCTTATGTCTCCCATTTTTCTGTCGTTATTCTTCCATTTTAATGGTGTTAAATAGAAAGAAATACTTAGTAATTTAATATCAAATTTCTTGGGACTCATAGGTTATATCTCCTACATGAATGAGCACCTCCTTTCTCAAAATGATTGTTAGCTCATCAATTTATCCATTTTATGTAGCTGTTTCTTCCAAATAGAAACTGTCCTACCTGGAGGGGATGGGGGACATTTCTAAGATTCAAGATTTGACTGAAATCTGTATTATTCCAGAGCTTATTCAACACGATACTCAGGAAGCTCAGAATTGATGAGGTTCACAAAGCTACTCATCCAAGGTTATATAATAACCTCAACTTCTGGGGAGGAGAGGTGGGTTTTTGTTGTTGTTGTTGTTGTTGTTGGTGGTGGTGGTGGTGGTGCTTTTCTGTTGTTTGTTTTTTTGGGGGGTTTTATTGGGTGAAGCTATTTGCAAGTTAGTAAGTAATAGAGCTCAATAATTAAGGTTATGTTTTGTTTTGTTTTTTGTTTTGTTTTGGTGGTTGGCTGGTTGGTTTGTAAATGTAGTTGCCTTTGTTTGACACATAACTCAGGAAGTAATCATACATGCTTTTGTAAGACCCATTGGTACATAAAGCAAGACTTGGGCAGAAGTATATTCTTTGTTGGATATCAGTGTCCTATATAGAGTGAAACAATACTTATATCTTTCCAGGAAAAGTTACATAAAAGAACCTTCAGACACAACTAGGAACAATTTGAGTCCCTGCTCAAGTTTCTAATGACTTCCATAATGCCAGTATAATCAAAGGTTTCCTCAGTCTGACTGTGACAATTATGATGGTGCAAATCAGTTATCACTTATCTCTAATACTTGAATAAAAAGTGTTCCCTTCTCTTAAGTTTGTCTTGAAGAAATCAATAACTAATTTTCTATAGACAAATATTCCTAGCTTGTTTTATTAATGCATTAATTTCATCCATAATGGAATACTGGAATGATGACTTTCATTTGGTCTTATTATGGCATATAGAGATTACTGGTCCAAGATTTAGTTAATACATCATGATCAAGGCCTGAGACTGATTTCATTCAACCCTCAACTACAGCCTATGCTAGATTTGCTTAAGTAATCCAGCTCTGGAGTACTGACTTATGCATTTTTAAGTTGATGATAAAGAAAAGTGTCTGGAGCTGTTGAAGAAAGCTGTGCATCTGTCTGCAAGCAAGCATTACTGCAGTCATTCTGCCCCAGTGTCAGAAAAAGCTTTACCCTGAGTATCAGCCCCATTCACACCTCTAGTGATCAGCGGCCACTCAGTTACAACCCCATGCTTGCAATGTTGGCCTTTTCCTTGGTTTCCCATCTGCTCAGAGTTTGATGCTTGAAGCTAGGGGTGGAGTAGGGGCCGTCTGTGAAATTGGACACAGCTCTTCCCTCACATCTGTGGCAATTGAACTGCAGCTTCCAAGTCATTGTACCAAGGGAGAAGAAATGCTGCTACAGACACGTGAAGCAGTGATGACAAGGTTGGACCAATATGAGGGAGGTGAGCTATGGCAGGTGAGCTAATTTAGATGCTTTTACAGGAGTGCATTAGTAACACAGGACTATCCAATGAAAAGGTCTATTCAGGATTTTAAGTCAACACATCTCTCTCTGCTTCCTTTCTCTTTGTCACACATTATTTTTTTTTCCTTTAAGTTTGATCAAATACCCTGCTCCGGTTCTCAGGACAAACTTAATGATTCAAGTGTGCAAGGAACCAAATGAATCTCTCTTGACCTTTTGAATATGAAGTGTAAACTTTTGTGGCTATTAAAAAAAACAAACTTTATAAGAACTGCAGTTAAGCAGGATTAAAGAATTCCTGTGTATCATGGAACTATCCCACACATTATTTTCTTGGTTAGAGGTTTTAGAAATCCAGGCAACATAGATAGACATTTTTAAAGTCGTTTCTTAAAGATGGTATTGGTACTGTTGAGATTTAGAAAAAGAAAAAGAACAAAGTTATAACTTTATGTCTAAAATTGAGGTTTATACCTTCCTCTGAATTTCTTGTCAGGTATAAATTTTTACCATAGGATTAATCTGTGAGCTGTGGCAGCTACAGGTTTTACATACTTAGTTAATTAGCAATTCTTACCAAACCAAGTGTATCATTTCTCTTTAGAATCCTACATGGCCTCGATTAGACATATTTACGGGAAAAGTCAATGGATAAGACATTAGAGGCCAACCTCAAAGTCAGGAGAGAGCGACCATAGACCTCAGAGAAGTGCTGCATTTGCCAAGAGCTGGTTGGTTATTGATCCTGGTCTCTGTCTCTGGTCATAGTAGCACTTACCCTAATTTTTCTAGTGTAAATAGAAGTAAATTTGAATGGGTGTTGCTGAAAACAATCTGTAAATCTACATTTTGCGGTTTGGATTGTAATTGTAGTTACTGGAAGGTTCAATATCTGGGGCATGTCGAGGAGACAAGGCTGTGGCCTGGCACCCTGCTCTCTGCAACTACCTCCTGAAGCACTTTCTTCAGGGCTATTAAGACGACTCTGGCTCTCTCTGCTCAGAAGCACAGAAACCACACGGGTACTCAGCAGAGAGGAAACTGGAGGCAGGGGATGAGTACTGTCAGAAGATACGTTGTGCATTTAACTTGGACTTCGTTTTCCCCCTGAGGTCAACCAAGCAATTAAGGCAATATGATATGAACGATATGAACCGATTCCCTGCTTTCTGGAGGTAAACAGCAGAGCATTCACGTTCTTCGCCACATTAGCGTTTTTTCTTTTATTCTTTTGTTCTTCCTTTGACAGTCCCTCCCCCAGCCTAGGTTTGATTTTTTAGAGACAGTCTAACAAACACTGTATTCTCAGCACAACCCAAGTCTTCATCTTACTGGGAAACACCTCCCCTCGGCAGAAGACGCTTCAGGGTTAATGAGGGTTAATGGGTATTGTATTTCACCTGGATGCTGCCAAGAAATTTTGAGCCGAGACAAAGTGGGGGTGGGAAATGGCTTCTTCACTGGTAGTACGGCAAGAAGAAATGAACTATGGTAGAAATCTCACCACCGGAGCCCCATCCACCCTGGAACTGCGAATCTCCGACATTCGGACATTTTTGGGGTCTCTCATACTGAGGCCTCGAGGCTTTGCAAAGGATGCCTAACTACTTCCAGAGTTCGCAGGACCTTACTTTCGACCAAAGGGAAAAATACATAAGGGAAAACGGGAGTAAATTAACATGCCTGACCAACACCTGCAAGCACTAGAAAATTAGAAAAGTTTTCGGGAGAGGCAAGGGGGCACAGAGCTCACAAGCACTCCAATAGCTGCTATCTCATTGGAGCATGACTCCACTCTTGCCCCTCCGTGTTCAATGTGCTTTGTGTAATGCCCACCTTTTCCTCATGCAATGAACAATTCTTTCGTTACAGCTGTTGTCTGTAACTTCAATCCCTCCTTTCCTATAGCCACAGACCCGTGTATTAATAACAGGCATCATACCTTGTGCTTTTAGTTGGCGACAATACCTCTGTTGATATTATTCCCTCCACCACTGTTCATGACTTCTCTACTTGGCAATTCTTTGCGATTACCTCTCTGATGAAATGTAGCTTTCTCTGGGCAGCATGACCATTCGCATCCCCCAAGTTGGTCTTCCTGTAGAACTGCATGCCATATTCAATAGCATGCCTATTGGTCTCTTCTAATCTGTGAACGCCCTGGAAATAGTGCTTATGTATCAGATCTATGTCTAGAGAATTATTACCCAAGTATTTCTTATACCATTATAATGAAAAGCTAGACACAATATGTAAGTAAATGAATGAGTGGATGGGTAAAAGAATTAATGAATGAACTAAAAGATTTTGCCATGAATATGTAAGACCACTTGTGGATACTAAAATAGAAAATTTAATTTTGCATATATTTCTTTATAAAACTTACCTTAACATATCAAATGGGTTAGGAGCATGAACATCTACACCCAAATGTTGCGATGTCCTCTTCTTTCCAATATAAATCAAAAGTTTGGGTTTTTATTTGAAACTACCCATTCTTTTTAATGTCAGCAGTCTACCGGTTCCTTTTGAGACTTACAGTCTGCCAAATACAAACCTTGACCAGAAAAGTTCATGGTAAGAACAATGTCCAGCTTATTTTATTTAGGAAAGCAAAAATTCAAAGCTACCTATAGGCAACAACATGGGCAAACCCCAAAGATTTCAAGACCAGAGAAGTAAATGCACCCGTGACTCTGCAGGGTTGGTTGTACTCTGTATACTACTCCCATTTCTTAAAGCAAAACAAAACAAAAAAAAGTGTAGAATTAAGAAAGCATACCACCTAATGTTCAGGACAACAGACAACAGATGTTAAAAGTCATATTTTATCTGTGAAGTCATGAAGGGCCTGAGAGAGCTAAAGAGACACGGAACCCAGAAACACTCACCATCTAGATCCAGGGCAAACCTAGTGCTCATTGCTGCTAAGCCATCTCTTCCATCCCTCTACGTATCTTGCCCGTAGTTTAGAGATGTCAAATTTCTGCTGCTCATCATAAAAGCAGGGATTTTATTTTATAACTCCTCAAATGTATGCATGTGAAATGGGTTAAGGTGTGGATCAGAGACAGAAAACCAATACCAAAGTCCATAATTAAATCAACTACACTGTTTTTATCCATTCTTTTATTGCCCATATTAACACAGAATGGGGCATATCTATGTAGTTTCAATTTCAAATTATATATTTATAAAACCAAGCTTATTCTTTATTATAACTAGTATATGTGCATATGTATATATATATATATATATATACATACATACATACATACATACATACATACATACATACATGCATACAAACACATGACTTTTTTGTTTTATATAAAATGTTTGCCTTGCCCTACATTTTGATTTTAGTATCTCTAGCTATTGGAACTATCAGTGAATTTTGCCTCATCATTTTACCCTTTTCAGGAGGTTCTTATGTAGCCAAAGTAGACATAAACTGACTGGATAACTGAGAATGATTTTGAGCTTCTGCTTTTCTTTTGTTACCTCCCACATGCTGCTTTTACAGGTTGACAACATACCATATCCAGTTTATATGGGGCTAGGAGCTGAACTCAGCCTCCATGCATGACAAGCCAGTATTCTAACCGTTATGTCTCTTTGTTTGGTTTTAGATACACATTTTATTATTTATGAATTCATTGCAAGTAGCAGGAATTACTTTTATAATTATTCTGTCCACTTGGGCAAAAATATGCCATTCACATTTTAACTTTGGCCTTGGCTATAGGCCAGAAAGTCTGTTCTCAGGATGTGGGAAGAGAGAATGGATCCTTCCTGCGTAACTGATGGTTATAGTCCTTGACCCTTTCTTTGATTAACAGTAAGAACAGCTGACTGATTTAACATGGTCCATTTTTGCAGATGGCTCCTGCAGCCTTTTAAACCATCCTCTCAGGTGATGTATGGAAAGAGTAGCAATCTCTAGGACATGATTTTGCTTTACGTGTTAACAAATTGTTTTACAGACAGGAGGCGGTATGAAATAAATGAATATTCAAAAACTCATGATAGGAGCTAGCTTGAATGTGTACTCAATAGGTAATAATTATAATAGAGTTCTGAACTAATTAATTTCTGTTTCATAAGTTTTTCAAAGTAATTAACACAAACTAGATTGATAAAAATAACAAAAGTTACGATCACATCTCTAGAGGCTATAAGACACACACAGACACACACACGTGCACATGCACACATGCAGACATGCAAAGTCATCATAAATTGTACTCATATTCTCATACAGAATAACACCAAAGATTCATTTTTTTCTTAGCACTATATACATACTTTAGACATACTTAAAGTTATAAGTCCCTAAAACTTATTTTGATGTGTCATTCTATCAGTATAGGTTTTGATGTGCATGTGTGTAAACATACATGTAAATATATGTCTATTGTCTTTTGTTTGTTCTGTTTCTCTCTCCCTTTAGAGAAGGAATCATGCTTGTCCATCATTTTCCCTTATCATGGCATGCTTAGAACATGTCGTGGCATGCATAGTAGTTGTCAAATCCAGGATGTAAGTGTCAGCCCTCCAAATTCATCATGTGGGTTCTAGAAAATGAACTTGAGATATTGGTGGCAACTGTACCCATCTCACAATGCCACATTGCTTTTTAGTAATTGACATCTTAAACCATTCCTGACCATTTGTTCAAAGAATTGTATATAGATGTATCTGGGGAAGAAAAGATTCTTTCCTGATTCTGGATATCCCCCTAGTGACCATCATAATGCTTGGAATATTACTACTAATTGGGAATCCAAGAGATGAAGAAATGCAATGAAGGCCATTCTCCCTGAAGATAGGTATTAGAAGTGGGAACTTAAGAGTTCTTTGGAAAAAGTCAGTTATGTTGGATGATGTTTTTCTGCGGCCAACACATGAAGGAGTGTTTTCCTGAAGCAGACACAAGTGAATGAACATTCTACTAAAGCAGACATGGAAAGAAACATTTCGATGAAGCAGATTTAAGTGAAAGGATGTTCTGTTAAAACACATGAATGGATAGGTGAAGGAAGGATAGAATGTATGTATTGGTCTGTTTTATGCTGTGTGGCTGAGCTCCATTTGTTGGGACTCCATAGAGAGAAAAATACCCGCCCCCCAGAAAATAAAAACCTTCTGGTCCTGTGCTGTGACTTTTTGTCTCATCTTTGGACTCAGTCTGATTGGCAGAGCGATGTTAGATGCGATAAATTCATAGCCTGAGGCAAGACCCATGGAGGATATGAGATGTTTAGAGGGAGGATAAAAAGGACTTTATGAACAGTGAAGAAGGCTAAGCTTGGCTTGTTGTTAGAGCTAGCTCTGCAATGCTTTTTGGTCTCAAGTCTTTGCTGATCTTCACATCACTGAGAGAGGCACAGCCTTGAGCTTTTCCTGGTGTTCCTGTTGGTCCTGGTCCCTCTTGCTGATATGCTAAGGCTGAGGCCTGGCTGTCTCTGCTAAATAGTGCAACTTGTGTTGATTCGTGTTTGCTATCCCACCTCAACCAAAATGGACTACTGCTATATCTGTGAAGTGTTTGCAAGTTCATCGAACTGCAGCTGCTCATCTGTGAACTAAACTGTGGATTTCCAGACAACACAGATGTGAATTGCTCCAAAGAACCATTTCTAAACAGGTCGACTTTTCCCATATCCTTTCTTTTCCACTACCACTGGTGGGTGGTGTGCTAGAAAGGAGGTTAAAGTGTTTAAGAATCATCATTAAAAGACTTTGAAAAAAATTAAAGTTACAGGGATTAGTTTAACCAAGTACACAGCTCAGTAAAAGAAAAATCCATTAAATGCACTATCCTCTGTTCTGAGGAAAGAAGTTCACATCAAAATCATTTTGAGAAGCCTCTAAGTTTTAGAATATATTGTTGTACAGGGTCCAGTGCAAATGAAAAATAAACTTTCAGTTTTATTCACTGTGAGCTAGCATATTATATGCTGTTCCTTCTTTTTTATTTTAAAATACTGAAGCAAACAGCAGTAACTGAAGTCCTTGCTAATTAGCAATGATGACCAACAACTAAGTTTAGTATCCATGTGGAGTTCATGTTTTCAGTGTGAACATGCATGCAAACACATACATGTATGTGTGTACAATTCTATAGTTTTGTGTTTAAAAACTTGCAAGTTTATAGGATGAGGGCTTAATACCTTAGAGATTTCTCTAATTTGGCTCTGTTTCATTCCTGGAGGAGTTTAGTACCCAAGTAAATGAACTAATTAGTAGTCTGTTGTTGAAAGAAGCTACAGTGTTTTATAAAAACCCTGGTCATCATTGGGAGTTCCTACACAAAGAAGCAATTAAACAGCTCAGAAAGAAAAAAATCACCAAATGCATTACCTATTCCCTCTTCTATCCCAATCTATCCCATGGCCAAAAGACTGATTGAGCTGTGCTGTTCCCAAGTGGACTTCTGTAGGTGCCCATGGAAGACACACATCAGAAAAACAAAATCTGGGCCATAATGTAGAGAAGAAAAGACAAAGGTGATTCCTGGTAAACCAGTAGTCTCTTGAATCACCCTCCAGGTTTCAGCAAGCCTTTGAATTTCCCCTGAATGTTTAAATGAAGGCACACAGAAAATGAAGAAGAGAATCCTATTGAATGCTTTGATTTAGAAATGTAGCATCAGAGATATTCATAATGCAGAAGATGTGTGTGCTGGCTAGTCTTACATCAAGAGGACACATAAACTAGATACATCTGAAAAGACAGAACTTCAACCATAAGGTCTGGTTGTAAGGCATTTTTTTTAAATTACTGATTGATGGGCAAGAACTGAGACTATTGTGGGTGGTGCCATCCCTAGTCTTGTATTCCAGGGTTCTGTAAATAAGCAGGCTGAGCAAGCAGTTGGGAAGCAAGTCAGTAAGTAGCACCTCTCCATGGTCTCTGTATCAGTTCCTGTCTTCAGTTTCCTGCCCTGTTTGAATTCCTATGCCAATGTCCTTCAATGATGATAAGTAATGTCAAAGTATAACCCAAATAAACCCTTTTCTCTCCAATTTGTTTTTAGTCATGGTGTTTCATTGCTGCAATACTGCCTATTGTCATAACTAAGGTAATGTGTGGTCTAAAAGTACACCCATTTCCATATGACTCAGGTGAGCTCTTCCTAATATCCCCATAGATTCTTGTAATCCATTATTCTGGAGTTTTATTTGGGACATATTTATTAATAAGCACATAAATCAATCCCTATGTGAATGGTATTTAGCATCTTCAGAAATAAAAAATATGTAAAGAAAAAATTAATTGATGATTAAGTTTTCCTTTCAATTTCTTTGACAGAATCTGCAGAGTAATTCTTCATACGACCGTCACATTTCATTCTTATCATGGACTCCCTCATGGGGAAGGTAATCTATTTCTTTAGACCAGTGATTATAAACCTTTCTAATGCTACAACCCTTTAATAAAGTCTCTCATGTTGTGATGACCACCAACTATACATTTATTTCATTGCTACTTTAAAACTAAAATTTGGCTACTCTTAAAGAATTGTGATATAACTATTTTTTGAGATAAAGCTTTGCCAAAGGGGTTACAACTTATGGGTTGAGAACATACCAATAGAAGGTAAATCACCAGATCCTTCTGTAACTCAGGATAAAATGCCCGATACCTAAGGCTTTATAAGTACTAAATGTTGTTATAAATATAAGGTTATGGGTCAGTAGCACACAACATACAGCTAATGCTTCATTCAGTTCAAATTACTTTTTACTGTGACTTTTCCTAGATAATTCCCCTATTGGCAGACCTTCAACTAACCCACCATCTCAATCTCAAACTTCCTTATCTAATATCTTCTCTTACAGTTAACAGCCTCTGCTTTGCTGTCAACATCTGAGTTCCATTCTTGCGAGTCCTCAAATCCAGTATCTCTCAAAGCTTTTCTTCTTTACTGGCTTTTCCAATAGAGCAAAAGAAATGGTAGTCCTGATACCAAGGGTGGGGCTGGGGGCTAAAGTATGAACAGTGTAGGAACCAGAGCTCAGGAGAGTGCTGTCCCCATTTCTCTGGAGGAGAGAAAGCAGGCATGGAAAGCCATTTTCAATTCTTACAGTATATAATACGAAAGGTATCTGTTACCATGGAGACTCCGATTCCCACCTCTTCCAAGAAAGTCACACCGCTCCCATTGGTTTTCCACATGACTCCATTTTGAGAGCTCACTCCCCTACTTCCTTGACAAGTCATCTTTAAGTAATGGGACAGTAGGGAGCCTGAGAAACTCTTCCTGCTTCCATCCTGGGAGGAGAAAGATCCTTTCACCTTGCTATTTAGATAAGTGGCAACCCACCCAATCAAACTTTAATTAAAAAAAGAATACCTAGTAGAGGTTTCATGTGTCTTCAAAGATATTATGCTAGGATGTAATATTAAAAGAAGAAATAATTGGTCTACAGAAAACTGCCTGTCATAACTAGGGCAATACACTGGGAACCACCAGCGTTTGTCAAGTAGAAAGAAACTAGTCAAAGTACTTTATGTTCCCTGCAGCATTATTTCTGTCAGCGGAGTCCAGCAAACCTTAAAATAAAGCCAGAAAACTCCCAAGGACATGAGTTGAGGGAAAAATAAAAAGGATAACTTAAAGTGAATGGGAAATACATCTGAAATCCAGATGTTCCTCGGTATGCTGTGATAGTTCATTTCCAGTTTACAAATTGTTTTCAATAAAGGTCAAGATCACAGAAGCAAGTATGGAAATGCATCCAGTCACTCAAAGTCCCTATAACGACCATTATTGTCTAGAGTCCTTCATGGCATTAGGGCTATTTGAACAAGTGTAGAAGTGGCCCTCTCTACCTCCCATGCCTCAGAAAGCAACTGAAGCCTACTACCCTGTGCTGAAGACTCATACTCAGTCCCGTCACATGCCGTATCTTTTTGTAAGGCATTTTAGAAAGATGGCCTGTAATACACAAAAAACACAGTAACTAGTGACTAGTACACAGGGGGAGCTCAGCTGGTGTTAGGTGTTATCACTGCTAACTGATATCCATAGTGCTAACCATCCTTTCAGACCTTGCAACCTAACCTAAAAGACACACTTCAGGTTTTGTCTGTGTTCCAGCTTGGTACATACTGTGTGTGTGTGTGTGTGTGTGTGTGTGTGTGTGTGTGTGTGTGTGTGTGGTCAGAGTAAACCATTTAGAGTTGAACTTAATGAGCCGCCACCCATCTGTTAACCCATGCTGAGTCTTTTAATAATCTTTTTGGGTGAAGGTCTCCAGAGTACTGTCCTCGCTTATTTGGTCTGGCATTCTGACAGAAAGTGGTCTCTGGCATCACGTTTACAATTACACAACACTGCCCACAGCAGACCTCATTAATGACTCTAGTGAGTAGAGCACCTTGTAAATAAGGTAGTGTTGGCATTTTCACATTGGTTTCCATTAAGTAAAAGTCTATGGTTGAAGAAATGGTATCATGTTTACTTCACCATTCCAATATTCCACTTAAGGAACATTGCTTTCTCCCTTTCTGGCAGTCATTCAGCTATTGGGAAAATACTCAGTTCCTCTGACAGGCAGGGTCCTGCACACATTATGCACTATAAATGGAACACAGTCAATATTCCCACCCATGTATTTTGCATGAGTATAGGGTTGCACAACTGATTCCCAACTAAAAGCAAGACCTTGCTTTCCATGTCGTGAAACAACCAAGAAGCAGAAGGTGTAGTGTGTGGAACAGGGTTTAATCTAATGACAGGAGCTTTCCAAGGTACTATTCCTGGGTAGCATAAAATGAGGGATAAGACAGCTTCAGGTAAGATAACAGCACACCCAAAGGAACTTTCAGGTATGGGGGCCTGGCAGAAAGAGGTGGGGGCTTAGTGGGAAGTTAAGAGCAGAAGATGCCAGTCATGCTTCAGCTGGAGTATGTCAATTCATAAAACAAAAGACAAGTGACTAAGAGCTATAGAGCATCCTATTTGAAGAAGCTACTACTGCACAGGGCATCTGCACAGACAGCAACAGAAACTGTGAACACTGTGTTTTCTCTTGGGCTGTAGGTAGGTTGTAGCTAAACTTTAATGGCTTATATCCTTGAATTTCTGAAATACCAAAGAGAATATGGCCATAGTTGTCCAAACCTTGCTCAATCTCATGGCCTAGACTAAAAGTCACCTCCATTATCAGACAACCGTTTTACCTTAATTTGATTCACAGGTTTGTAATGGCCATTTGTGTGTATAATGTACACTTGTGTGGATGTCTGTGTGTATGGGTAGGAGTGCATGCATGTAAGTGTGCACATGGAGGTCAGAAATCAGCCTCCATGTCCTTCCTGATTGCTTTTCAGCTTACCTTTCAGGGAAGGTCTCTTGTTAAACCCCATGCTCACTGGTTAACTGCATGCTGTGTCCAAGTAGTTGCAGGGATACTCCTGACTCTGCCCTTTCCACTGTCACAGAGCTCCAGTTACAGACATGCACGGCCATTCCCAAACTGCATGTGGGTCCTGGGGGCCTAAACTTAGATCTTCATTATTGCACAGCAAGCACTTTATCATATGAGTAATTTTCCTCAATGACACTCTCCACCCTGTATCAGAACAAAGTGATTTCTCCACATCCATGTATTCCATTATTTATATTTCTATTCATCAATTGTCCTGAGTAGCTAAGTTATTGTCTTGTATATCAGCAGTCTAATTCTCACATTGGAAGGTGGCTAGTGAGCTAAGACAGACTTTTAATAATGCTTAAAGGTAGGACTTAAAACAGATATTGCCCATGTAAGCACAAATACGTATTCATATATATGTACATATTTGTATGTTGCATTTGCCCCTAACTTATAATGGAGCTAATCTCAATAGATGAATCATAAGTTGAAGAATCAAAGTTGGAGACACATTGGATCTTTTTTTATCTTGTGAAGCATTATAGCCAGCTGCACATCACAGTATAGTTCTGCCAGTTTGCCTTGCTCTCATGTGTCGACCTAGCAGTTAAGGCCCACTGTTATTGCTCCTGAATTATGGGAGCACAGCTTGCCTCCGTACGACAAGATCCACTTTAAACTTCACAGTGTTACTTATTCTGAATCTACACTATCACACTGCCACTATTGCAAAGTCAAAAGCCATAGATAGGTTCAAGCATGGAGCATTGGGAAGTAGCTTTATCTACAGCTACATGAATATTTACTATCTATGTCAATTTCAAATAATGCTAGGATCACTGAGAAAATAAATGCTGATTCGTGAGGAGGTGATCAACTGGAGACATGCTATGCTGTATTGTGAGGCAGAGAAAACTCAAGGAGCTGGTATTTAAACTGGAATATGAATAATACAGAATCAGTCATCTGGGCAACTGAGCATAAGTTGTCCAAAGATACAAACACAAATTTCTAAGATAAAAAAATACTCTGCATTTCAAAGCAGGAGGAGGGTACAGGCAAGGCAGGAGGGAATGTGGGCAGAAGTAAAAACAGTAGGAAGTGTTTTGTCTCATGGAGACAAGAGCACAGGTAGAGTTTGAATAGACTCTGGTATTGTTAGAAATCTTTGAAAGGTTCTAGGAAGTATTTGAGCTTTAAATATACTAGCAGCTTTTACGGTAATGGAGATGTAGGAAAGTGTAAAGAAGGAAAACTTATTCAAAATTATGTTATAAATGTGAACTAAATACACACACAGGCACGAGTGCACGTGTGCACAAACATACACACACTGACAGGAAATGACTAGAAGTCCTTGCTTCTCTCCTGGAGTGAGTGACACAAAATATAATCTTCATACTTAAACTATTTAGTGGCAGTTATTTAATCAGGAAAAAAGTGGAGGAAACTGAGTCTTGAAGTACGCTTCAAAGGAAACCTTGCATATGTAAGCATGTTTAAGAAATAAAGCATATGAAGTCAGGAGCATAAAAGACACAGTTATTTAAATATTTTACCCTTAATATTACCTCTCCCCTCTTGCTCTTTTTCTCTCCCTCTCCCTCTTCCTCTTCCTCTCCCCCTTCCCCTCTGTGTGTGCATGCAAGTTTGTTTATGTAAATGCATATGATGCATGTGTGTGCACCTGTGTGTGTATGCGTGTGTGTGTGTGTGTGTTGGCATAATGTGAGTCTGAGTGTGGTTGTGTGTGTGTTGGCATGATGTGAGTCTGAGTGTGATTATGTGTGTGTGGTTTTGTGTGTGTGTGTTGGTATGACGTGAGTCTGAGTGTGGTTGTGTGTGTGTGAAAGTCTCTAGACTTCTTTCAGTCATTGGATTCAGGTCTTCACGGTGGCTAGCAAGCACATTTACCTGCTGAGTCATTTTTCCCGTCTTGAGAAGACACAGTTATTAAGCAATAGTTATTGGGCATCTCCCAGAAAAAGTGCTAACATCTCCATTTTTATTGCCTCAGTTGCTTTCATTTGCATTTTGTCATGAATAAATATGAATAATATGGCCTTAAACAATAATAACAAAATACATGTACAGTATCAATATTAATAACAAATATGACACTCTTATTGGTCTCAAGTAATATTTGCTCATTATTTATCATAAAACCCCAGGAGATGTCATTAGTAAGACTCATTCTAATATGTAAATATCACTGGGATCAAAGAAATTAAGCTACTTACCAAAATCAAAGAGCAAATTTCTGAGACAGTGTCATAGAGTTTTATTGTAGTGAAGGGGTATCATGACTTTGCCAACTCTTATAAAATAAAACATTGAGTTGTGGCTGTCTTAAAGTTTTAGAGGTTTAGTTCATTATCTTCATGATGAGAAGCATGGTAGTGTTCAGATAGAAATGGTGCTGAAGGAGGTGCCGAGAGTTCAACATCTAGATCCAAATGTGGCAAAAGGAGACTTGTGTGCCACATTGGTGTAGCCTAAGCTTAGGAGACCTCAAAGCCAACCCCTACCATGACACACTTCTTCTCATAAGGCTACATCATCTCCAACAAGGTCATACCTTCTAGTAATAGTGTCAATCTGTATGATCAAGTATTCAAACGCATGAGTCTTTAGGGGCCATACCTATTCAAGCCATCACAGATAGAAGTATAGTCTGTCTTTTTCAACTGCTTAATATTCATCAACTGAGTGGCCCCAGAAAGCACTTTCTTTGCAGTTCAAAGAGACTGTTTGATAGTCATCTTTCTGATACTCTAACAGAGTACTTGTGAATGTTATATAATGAAGAAAGGTTTACTTTGGATCTCTTCCACGATCACTTGTTCTGTTTGTTCGGGATGTTTGGTGAAGTATTAGTTCATGATGGCAGTATATAATAAAGAAGGTCAGGGTATGGTGACAGAGATAAAACAGATAAAGGAAGAGACTGACATCTCATAATGCCTCTCCACTTATTTATCATTCTTCCAATAGAGCCCCATATCATAAAGATCATATCAGCTTACATAACACTGTGAGGAAGTATTAAACCTTCAAAGCAGGAATCTTTGGGAAGTGCTCATGATAAAAACCGTAACCTCAAAAAATATATGTCAACATCAAAAACCACTGACCTTCTACAAAGTATACATTAGTTCATACAAAACATATTTATTTGATGTCGACTATATGAAGGTAAGTAGAGCTATAGCTGGGAAGAAAACACAATTTGTCATTTCAACATTTATATTTTAGTTGACTTTACACACAAGGTAATGTGGACGAAAACAAGAAGTTAGTATACAATACAGTGCAGTACATGTTAGAAAAGGGGACAATAAGTAAATAGAGATAGAATGGAGTGTGGTGCTGGTTTTTCTGATCATGTGCTTCTATAAAGTTCTAATGACCATATTTTGCTTAAACCCCATATTAAAAGAATCCAAGTAACACCTGAACATGGGTCTAACAGAGAGATATTTATTGGGCATTAGGGAGAGAGTGATACATATTTTTGGGAGATATTCTTAGGTGCAGAACCTGACACTATAGCTTCCAGGTGTGTAGAAAGTCATTTATGAAACCTTGTTTCCCCCAAATGTCAAGAGAATGCATGTTATAACACGGTGTGTCTGTGCTATGTACTAGTGGTATTGTGTTGACACCAGTGTGGTGACTGTGACTATTCCAAATGACTTAAAGTCATTCCGTTGACTTTATGAGGTTGAAAATAGCATGCTGATAAAATTGCCAAGGTAGACGTTAGTTTTACTAATAGCAGAAAAATGTAGACTTTCTTTTAAGGTACCAAATACATTTTTCGATCATAATTCATTAAAGGTGACTAATTTTCAATCAATAATAAATGACAATGGGCTAATTTTCAGTTGAGAAATCTCTCATTAAAATTAATACCACCATAAGCTTCTAAACTGTGCCTTTTAATAAAACTGTGAATTGATATTATTCATAACCAGTGTCCTTCTGTAGACACTTTAGTTTGGAACAGATATTGTGCTGTGTTGACTTCTAGTTGCACATGGGAATACCATTTCATCTTCGAGAAGGGTTTATCTGTGTACAATATCCCCAAACAAATCCAAGGCACAAAGGCACTTGGCATTCGATTTAGACACCCTGTGACATTCCTAACATAGAGAACCGACCTCAGATGATGCGGTTAGTGCTTAGGTCCCAAGGGTCACCAGCTATGAAAAGCCAATTGCTGCACTTAAAAGCAGGACCATCAGAAAGCTTGGTGTTCTAGACACCCTGGCTCCAGCTCCATCTATGAAACTGTAAGTGTCATTTGTTAAAAGTATGGGAAAACCATATCCTGTCTTCATCCACGAGTATCACTGGACATCTTACAACACTGCACGAGACAAAAACTTGAAGAGGTCAAGCAGCCAGTACTCTCTGTTCAAATATTTTTGGTTTATCAGAGAAAAGGAGATTACTTGAATTCTACAAAAACAGCCTCCATGCAAAGAGGAGGCCACAAGCTTGTAGTCTTTAGGTGAAAAAGAAGAGGTGGATTGCCTAATGATTTTTGAAAGCATTCCCAAGATTCAATGCTGTAGTGTGGTTTTATACTTAAGATTTCTGAGTAAATGCATTAATTAACATAATCTTTGCAGCTAGAGAAAATATTTGTAAAGGTCTACTCAAAAGCTAAAAACTCCAAAAGAAAACAAAACCAAAACCAAAATGAGTCACCCATATTTTTGTTATTATTTTACTAAAATGAAATGAAAATAGTTTTTCCTTTGCTTATATATTAGCCTAGTGCCTAAAGAGAACTCTACATCAGCTGCTGACCTCTTTGCAAGGTTGGGGATGTAAATGGATGTGATTAAAATCAGTACAAGTACAGTTCTAGAGGACTAGACTTGAATCTATGTAATCTGTGTGCCTAACATTTCTGGAGTCTGCAGAGGTCCTTGGAAAATACGAGGAGGGAAGTTATTCGTCCTGTCTCTGTATTTCTATCAGAACATGCAAAGAAGCTGAGTTACTTTGCATTCTGTGCAATCCTAGGTAAGATGCAAAACTCTAGTCACATATGTTCACTTAGAGAGAAGTGTTTCAACCTCACTGTGTCAAAGTAACTTGTGAGTGGACTTTGGGAGAAAGAGTCTACAATGGAAGAGATTGTGTTGTGTCTCTAAAATCAAGAAAGCACCTCTCTTCTGCACTCTCTCTTTCTCACCCCACCTCTTCCCTCCTTGCTAGATAACTGGTCTTCAATCTTCCATCACTCCATTATGCATTACATGATTGGTAGATGCCTATGGTCATGGTTTGGGTAAAGACTAAGAAGCACTTTCCAGAAAACTTTGGGAACTTGGGAACAGTAAAGTAAATAAGTTTTTCTGGGGGGCGAGCCTTGTCAAGGACAGTTCTATGCTACCCCTGATTCAACCATAGACTGATCAAGTTCTGTTTATTATAAAAAATATTTAAGTGTGTATGTGTGTATACATGTGTGTGTTGCACAAGCATGCATATGTAGGAATATATATCTGAATAGCCACAGAGACCAGAAGAGGATATTGTGTAGCTCATAGAGGGAGTTTTACTTACTAGTGAGTGATCCCATTTATATTGATGATGAGAGAAAAATGCAGGTCCTATGAAAGACCAGTATACACTTAGCCACCGACACATCTCTCCAGCCTAACACTGTTTTCCTGTTAAGTTGCTAAAACCAATTCTTGTGTTTTCATTTTCTCAGTCCATGGAGGGTTCACTGTGTATAATGTATTAAACTTTCATTTTAAAAGCTGTATAATTCTTTCTCATTGTAAAGGAAACATAACATTAAATTAAATAGAGAAAAATAAGGTTGTTCATAACTGAAGAGTACTTTAAAACAGATAGCTGGAAAGTATATTTTCCTGCCTTTTAATGTTTTCCTTCATTTTGAGGTAGCCATGTATATTTTTCTCAAGACAAAACATGCTTACTGTTGAAAGTTTTCTATGGTATTTCTTTGTATATTTCCAGTTTCCAGCTGACACATAATAATTCAGTATATTTATGAGATACTGTGTGATTCTAAAACCTGAATGCAATGTGTCAAGCCAGGGAGCATAGCACGTATATTCACTTTAGTTGTTATTACTTCTTTATAGTGAGAATAAATCATTTTCTAGCTATTTTCAAGTATATAATACATGATTATTATATATATATATGTAAAAAAACATGTACCCTATGTGTACATAACATATATGTGCTAAATGTAAATAAATTCTGAAAATGTATATGCTGTTCTTTCTATATCTTCCTCTTATTAAAGAGATTCTCTCTCTTCCTTCTCTGTCTCTGACTCCCTCTCTCTCTTTCTTTCTCTCTGACCAATTCTAAAGAGCTTGCACAAGACTTCTACATTTGTTTTCCTCTCAAGTTGAGTTACTGGATCCTATCAATCTCCTCTCTTCACACACACAGAGCCCTGGACATTAAGGTTCATGTGCTTATCTACAATAAAAATTTGGGCTTGTTGATTAGCTAATGACATAATCATTATTTTCTGGTAATGATTCAGACTTCTGTTTACAATGTAAGCCTATGCCTTTAGCATTATGTGGTGGTTCCAGATGTTTCAGAAGTGTGCAGGTCTCCAGAGATCATGCCAGTCAGTCTGTGGATGTTCCCTCTCTTGTTCATACAGTGTTTGCCAAGCTCCTTCTGAGTATGAAAAGGTAAAACCAAGGGAAGTGATTGCTTGTTCTTACTAGAAATGAGTGCTCATTGTTGCCTAAAAATGAAAAAAAAAAAAGTGTGACATCAAAAATTAAAGGGAAGAAAGTCAGGGTGTACATTTAAGCATTTGGTTTAGTCAGCTGTATCTGGGTCATTTCCTTCTTTCAAAGCATGTGAGATTCATCTAGAAAACACAAAAGAGGATAAAAAAAAATACTTTCCGGATGCTCACATAATTCAAGGAAGATCAAATACGACACTATCTAACCCCCTTGACAGACACTAGAAAACTGCCCTGAGCATTCTTCTGTCATGGGTGCTTGTCTCATCTCACCCCTGGATCAGACACATGCTCTTTCATTGATCCTATCACACATGCTAGTTACCAGGTTCATGTCGCAGACTGCCTCTTGACCCTTAGACCTAGCTCATAACTGACAGAGCTCTCTAGAACAGGAGCCAGGCACAGCACTTCCAGCATCTACCACCCATCACAAGAATAGGACGATTCATGCATTTTGTTCCCAACATTGTTGGACCAGTAGATCAATGAACTAGGACACAGCAGTGTCTAGTCTTTGAGGGAGGTGATCCATGAGAGGTGATATGGTTAATGACCACAAAACAGCTATACCCCAAATAAAAGCCTATTGTGAGTACTTTAAAACAATAGAATGCTATACTTAAGAAATGGAACAATTGGTAAAGTGCTTGCTGTAAAAAATGAGGGTCTGAGTTTGGATCCTTAGTACCTACATATAAAGCTGGACTTGGTACCCCAGGTTTCTAATCCCAGCACTGGGAAAGTGGAACTAAAGGATCACTGGGGATTGCAGGCCAGCACATGTGGTAAAACTGGTGAGTCACCAGTGGGAAATCTTTCAATGGGAAATCTTGTCTCAAAAAATTTAAGATAGAGTTTAATTGAACTACACTTAGTGTCAACCTCTGGCCTCTATATGCACACAGAAACACATAGCAAACATACAAATGTACACAAACACATACAAAGAGGGGAAAGGGAGAGGAAAATTGAGTGAGTAAAATCCCATACTTGTGTATGTAATGCAAGCATATTAGAGTGCAGGATATGCAGCACAGTGTTCAGAACAGTGGAAACACTATATATTTACATCTGGTGAATGGTGGTCAGGTTGGAACTTCATGTTTTATTAGCTCTATCAGTTGACTAGCATGTAAACTAAGACTGGTGAAGAGCTGTGCTCTGAAAATAATCTCCCTATGAAAAGCAGTTGCTGGGTATTGTTGAATACATAGGAGAACAGGGAATGCAGAGGAAACCTGGCAACAAAAGGCAGATTCATGAGCAATACTCTCCACTGGTCCATACTGCCAAAGGTCCTGCTATACACACTTACGAACTTCCTGCCATCAGAAGGAGAGTGTTCCAGTCACTTCGGCTACTGCAGGAATAATAGACACTACAGAGCAGAATGACATTTGCTACTAAATTATTTGGGTATTGATAGTCAATTTTTAATTAATCTTATTTATATTTTTAAGTAAGTATCAAAAAGGTTGGAAGTGATTAGCCCGTCTTCTGACCTAATGGCTCTGTGTGTATTTAGTTGGCATGGTAAACCCAATGCCTTCAGTGAATAGTTAGCAGGTAGGGCAGCAGGTAGCTTAACTTCTTGTCTGCAGGTACCTAGGTAACTTCAGTACAAGTGACTGTACTAAAGAGGGTGTTGATAGTCTCCCTATTGAAACTTGAGGCTAAAGGAAAGCAAAGCCATAGGGGGAACAAAAGCAATGAAAATACTGCCTAGAAGACAGTGGTTATTGGCAACCAAATTGGATGGTAAACATTGCATAGAATCCTCCTCGTGCCACCATTACAGCATTTACCTCCAAGTTTCAGCTGAAAAAAATGAGATCAGAGATGTTCAGTTACTACCTTTAAATCACATTTAGGGAATACCAGTACCTACATTGGAGCCAAAACTCACATTTCCAACTATATGTTATAGCTATCTCACACCGGCTTGAGGAAGAGGAGTGAGGATCAGAGTAGATATTAAGACATTGCTCAAAACACTGGAGGAGGCATGGTCCAGCATGATGTCTCAACAGAGAATGGTGTCTGCTCTGAAGCCAAATGACCTGAGTTTCATTACCCGGAGGGACTTGGTGGAAGGAGAGAATTGGCTCCTGCAAGTTGTTCTTGATATCAAACATGTTCCATGGCATGTACCCACATGCTTGCATGCACACTTATAGAGAGGGAGAGGGAAAGACAGAGAGACAAAGATAAAGACAGACAGTGAAAGATAGAGACATAATGACAGAGAAACAGAAATACACACAGAGAAAGTCACATACAGAGAGATATATACCTTCACACACACAAACAAACACACAGAGACACAGAAACACACGTACACACACAAACATACCAAAAATAAACATGGAGACACAGACACACACATATACAAAAGTACAAATTCAGACACACAGATACAGACAGATACACTCAGAGAAATCTCTCTTCCTCTCTCTCTCATTAGACATGTAATACTAAAGATCACCATAAATCAAGAAGAGTTTTAAAAAGGAAGAGGTTAGGGACCCAGGGAAAGAAAAGAGTAATATGGAGGATGTTTTCCCAGCTAAACTTTGTGATCATCTGAGTATAAATTGAAGAACAGAAACTAGTGAACACATACACAACTTCTCAAAAAAAGATATTCCAGTCCAGTAGTTTTCCTCTTCCTAGTCTGTCCTGACAGTTCCTCATCTCATCCCTCCTCCTCTCTCTCCCAGAAGATGACTCCCTACCCTTTCAGTGCCTCAAGTCTCTTGAGGGTTAGGTACATCCTTACTGAGGCCAGACAAGGCAGTCCTCTACTATACATGTGTTAGGGGCATTGTACCACCTATTGAATGCTGCCTGGCTGGTGGCTCAGTGTCTGAGATACCTTGAGGGTGGGGGGAGTCCAGGTTAGTTGAGGCTGCTGGTCTTTTTATGGGGTCACCCTCCTCCTCTTCTAATTCAACTACAGGGGTCCCCATCTTCAGTCCATTGGTTGGCTGTTAGTATCTACATCTGTCTCAGTCCGCTGCTTGTTTAGCCTCTCAGAGGGCATCCATGCTAGGGTCCTGTCTTTAAGCACATCATAGCATCAGTAATAGTGTCTGGCCTTGGAGCCTCTCCATGATATTGATTCCAGTTTGGTCTGTCTCTGGACCACCTTTCCCTTAGTCTTTTCTCCATTTTTGTCCCTACAGCGTTTTTAGACAGAAACAATATATTCTAAATATATTTTGATTTTTGTTCTCTTTTAATGTTAATTATTTTTTCTTACCGCCTGAACTACTTTCTGACCATTGTGAAAACAAATGGGTGGATGGATGGATGGATGAAAAGAAATCTTACGTGAGTTCTTATGGATTTCTTTGGTCCATCAACTCTAGTTCTTATTTTTTACGATGTGTGACACTTGGTAAGTTAAAGATCATGAAGCTTTGTAATACACATAGATAACTACTAAAAGCAACAGCTGACAAAGGCAGATAAAGAAAGATTTTTAAAATTTTTTAACTACTTCTTCTAATTTTTGAAATAATGGTGAAGTTACACAAATTATCTCTTATTTATACTCCCTCTACACACTACCAAATACCTCTTTGTGCTTGCTTTCAAAAGCATGGATTGGATGTCCTTTGTCTATATGTGTGTGTGTGTGTGTGTGTGTGTGTGTGTGTGTGTGTGTGACTCAAAATAAACAAATATAAACTGCTCACTCCGCATAATGTCACTTGTATGCATCAATATTATCGTATAGCTGTGTTACTCAGAAGGGCTAACACTAAACTTGGTGAAACTGATAAGTGTTGGTGAAGATGAAGGTAAATTCTGTCAGTGATGATCCTGTTACTCAGAACAAAATGTGTCACTCACACATTACTGGTAGGAATGAATGTAAAGTAAGTTAGGAGAGTTGTACGTCCAACATTCAGAAGTAGAGGAAAGAACATATTGCCTCTGTTTGGGATTAAAGATGTATGATAAGGGTTTGACTGTATTGTAGTCATAGTGATTAGAGCTGTGTGCTAAGGCTTGCTTAGGCTAGTCTAGTAGTTTAAACCTCATAGCAAGACCCTGCCTCAACAACTATAAAAAGCAAAAAAAAAAAAAAAAAAAAAAAAAAAGAAAAGAAAAGAAAAAAAGATAAGAATTCAAAAATGATACAGCCCCTCTGAAAAATATCTTGAAAGCTTACTCTCTAAAGATAAACAGGAAAATAGTCTATGGTTCACTTCTGAGTATTTATCACAGAAAAATTAAATTATGCTAATATTAGAATCATGGAGAGAACCTAGGTTAGACCCATGCAGGCTTCCTGGTTGTTGAATAGACTCTGTGGGCTCCTATGCATCCAGTTTAATTGACTCTGGGTTTTCTTGTGTGGTGGGCCAGTCTGACTCCTACAATCCTTCTGCCTTCTACAGGACTTTCTGAGCTCTCCCTAAGGTTCATCTGCGGGTCTCTGTATCTATTCCCACCAGTTATGGCATGACAAATCTCTGATGACAATTCAAATTAGGCACCAAGCTATAAATATAGCAAAATATCATTTGGCATAATTTCATTGACATTTTCCCTCAGGCATGTTTGATTCTTTCCCTAGGTCTCTGGGATACCCAGTTTCTGGGTCTTGGATCTCTTGGCAGTGTCATGGGTGGGCTCCCTCTCATGATATGGGTCTTCATCTAAACCAGTCACAAGTGTGCCACCCCAGTAACTTTGTAGGCAGGACAAATTGTAGGTCAAAGGTTATGGGACTGGGTTGGTGCCCCAATCCCTGCACTGAAAATCTGTTTCTCATAGATACAGGAAATGGACATTTAAGGCTCCTATTCCTGGGATCAGGAATTGTCTCCAACCCCTTTAACAGCTTTTGGGACTTCTTTTTTCATACTGGTTTTTCTTATCCAGCCTAAGTATAAGTGAAGGTTCCCAGTCGTCCTGCCACTTAATATGCTATGTTTGGTTGATATCCATGAAATTCCTGCCATTTTCTGAATAGAAGTGGAGGAGGAATGAATGTGGGGGGAATAGCAGGGAATTAGAGAAGAGGGAGTGAAAAGATAAAAGGAAGGGAAAATTGCAGTAAGGATGTAAAAATACTATTTTATAAATAAATAATAATATTTAATAATAATAATTGTAAAGAAAGGGAATTAGCAGGAGTAAGAGGCAAGAAAGAGATGATTACAAGGTATATATTTGAATCTGGTCAAATATATTTATGTGCAAGCATGAAAATTAATTAGAAGATGTAGCTCTGATTAAAAAATTCAAGGATCTAAATAAGAAATGAGACCAGGATAAAGTAGGTATGGCCATGCAAAAATTATTACATCAGGGATCTCTGTCTAGATGGCCATATTCTCATCTCTGGTTTTTAGCAGGTTAAACAACTACAGAAAAATAAAATACGAACAATGAGAACCTATGATACACAGTCATAAGTAGGTATAAATATGAAAGATTGTTTCCAGTTTCTACTTCTGAGATTCTAAAGTGTTACAAAAGGTAGATCATATTATCAAGCTTTGTTTCATAAAAGCACATTTACAATTTCATTAAAATAAGCAGTTTAACAAAAAAATAAAATATCTGAAATACAATGCTAATCCCCACATGAAAAATTATTATAATTTTCCACACTATTCCTATTTCAGTTTGGACAGAGAACCACATGCGATTGTGTTGATTCAATAATACAGTCAGTGGCTAACACACAGTAGGATCCAGCAAATGTAAATCATTAAGGAAAACAAGGAAGTTCTCATACCTATGCTCCATCTCAATTGGAAATGTGGTCTTGGTTTCTCAGTGCCTCTTCTGAGTTGAACAAATGAGCCCAGAGAGAGCCTTTAACTTACAAGGTGCTCCTTGATTTTTGGTTATTATACTTCAAGTGTGTTGACTCATGAAGAAAAATAGAGATACATGATATAAAAACATGGGCCAACAGACAGCAGAACTAAGAACATGACCTTGAAGCTCCCAACTCTTATCTACCATACTGAGCCCTAGGGTTTGAAAGCTTTGCTAACTTGCTTCCTTACTTGTTAACTGATAAACAAGAGAGGGAAAACGTATGAAGAAGAGGAATACTTTTTATCATGGCTTTAGGCTTTGTTTACCATGAATGTGTGTCTTCCCACATGCCAGGGTTTTAAGCTACATCCTCTGTGGAGACACTTATATGGTCATAGAGAAAGAGAGGCTCCTGCTAGGGAGAGGAAGCTTGTTTGCATATCATTCACTTCAATGCCTGTGGGCCTATGCAAATGATAAAAGGAGTCCATGCATCCATATGTTTCCAATTTTTTGCCTGTGTTGTCTTAAAAGCACCAAATTAGAGTCATTTCTCCTCTTTTGAAATGGCCCACCCTAAGAAGAATGAGAGGGAACAGAATAGAAAAATCTTACTAATGCAGGAGAGGAGCCAGCGCTTGGGTGCAAGCTTGCTATTGTGGTCGGTCTCTGCGGTACATACCCCACAGAAAGGCCTGCAGCCTGCCAAGTTGCTTCTCTAGGAGCAGCTTGGCTAGTGAACGCTGTGGAGCCACCAGCACCAGGAAGGATCTGCATTTGCTTTCTCCTCCCCTTGCAGTGACCATTTCCCCAAGGCCTGGAAACCAGGGAAATTTGCCATATTGGGATAAAAAGCACAGAGATCTGGCTGGAATTTTTACCAACCTGAATTTCTAAATGAGTTCTTTGGGAAGATAAAGACCACATACAGCAGGCAGTCACCTTCGAAATTGCTTTCTTTGCTGGCAAAGGGTGCTGGGTTCGGGCCGTTTCCAAAGAGGAAAAAGGCATATGCAACACCTGTCAGTAATTGAATCTCAGACCATTTCTTCCTCAGCACCCATGACAAGGATCCTGACCCCTCTAACCTAAACCATGGTGAACTCTATCCTAGGTACTGAAGTTTTATAGCCTCAGTTCTGTCTTTAAAAGAGCTACTTCTGGGGGCAGAAGACTGGGGTAGAATGTTCCCTCCAAATAGACAGCGTGGGGCACTTACATTTTTTTCCACGTTAACTAGGATATTCAGAGGAGGTTCAAGATTTCTTAGCTTAGATACGAAAATTAAGGAGCTATTGTGAGACAAGAACTTAAGGAGGGCACTGGAGGAGATGAGAAGATGCCAACCAGAATAAAAGGAAAAAATTATCCCAGAGTGGTGGGTCACAGTGGGTCACTGTGCATGTGTACCTCAAATATATGGCAATTTGAGGAAGGTTTTGGTTCTCACAACAGTGAATAGATGGGCTAGATGTTTCCAGAAATTAAACAACACAGAGAACTTTCTTACACCAGAGATGAATTCTCAAAACTAAATTTTAAGAAGACCTTGGTTAGAAATAAGTCTTGTTTCCACAGGATTCTGTGGCCTGCCTTGTTTTCAGTCATTGCTTTCTGAGAAATACATCTAAGATATACTGGAGATTAAATTAAAAAACAACCAACAAAAAATTCAGATTACTGGAACTGACAAAAATACAGTTATCCAAATAAAGTGCATTGGGATAAAGATTCTAGGATTTTATTTGAAACCTCGGATCACGTTGATCATTTTATCTGCATTAAGATACTGACAAATAGGTCTAGGTTTATGCTTCCACTTATGTCCTATTGCTATGTAGAGGAAAGTGTGTCGTGAGAATTCTGACTGCCATTAAGAACAGGATGTGGGGAGTCCTGATAGTGAAGCACAGTGACTTGTCTGGGTGCTACGTGTGATGTAAAATCCTCCTTTTATATATGTGTGTGTTATCTTGACAATCCATACAACCTTTAAACAAAGGGAAAGAAATCAGTTTTGGAAAATCTTCTTACAAAGTGGGTAGCTTATATCCCAGGCATGTATTTGGTTCATGTAATCTAGTATATGCAGAGGCATTTGCTAAATGCTGACAGCATTGGCTAGCACTTAATTTAACGAGTGCATATTTATGGAATTAATGGCATAACACTTACCATCCCTCCTAACTTTAACTGTGGATGATGGTATTTGATCCTGGGGGACTGCATGGTTATTAAGCCCAGAATTAAACACAAAACTAATCTCACATGGTGCAGAAGTGACAAAGAGAGATGAATATAGGAGACCAAACTGTACGGGAAATGTCAGAACTTAATGAGAATAAATTGAAACAAGCAAAAAAGAATGATTCAGGTTCTCTTCCTTATGTACTAGTTTAGGTTTTATTTTTATGTGGCCCATGACCATTTATATGACAAGGAAAAGGTTGCAAAACTCTTACTTCTGTCATCCTATATGTGTGCTCCATCTCCAGATGAACATATTTACCAGATGTGACATGTCTCCTTCTAACTGGCTGACATACAACATATATGAATGCTAGAAAGAGAAAACTGATTTCCTGTGTTTTCATTGAGGGAGATGAATTTTAATATACCATTATTACAAACATTATGATGGATTATAGATCACAACTCTTTGTTGCTTGTATTTGTAATAGTGTCAGCAACAATTATGTATAGCAAGTGACTACCATGGCATTTTCCAAGTTTTATGTGGCTTTTCTTATTTTTAAAACCCAATCACAATGGTAGGTCAAGGCTTTCATGTCCCAGGAGTGAGCCAAATGATCCTTATATCCTTTGGTCTGAATCAATAAAGTTCTGAATATTCTCAAAGTGGAAGACCAAACAAAAGTCAGACAGCACTACATCATCGTCTTGGGGTTGATATCCAGCCCTCTTGTCATAGAGACTGCTGCAAAAATTGTTTTAAGTTTTAGGAATTGCTAAGAGGAAATTTTAGTAGTTTAAAACCATACCATAGTTCTTATCTTTTTAAATATATGATGGCCATAGAATTTATGGAATGGAGTTTCTTTGGCTTTCTATGGAAGGTTTTGAGACCCCGTGTGGTCACACTTTGACAAGTTTTCCTTGCCTCTGAAAAAAATAGGAGGATGCTGTACTGAACAGCACCAGTATCACACTCTAAAGGAGCCTAGAATTCACTATGTAACTCAGCATGACCCTGAATTCACAGTAATACTCTTGCTTCCATCTCCCAAGTGCTGGTGCTACTGGTGTGAGCCATTATATGACAACTCTAATAATTTCTAGTAACCAAAAAGAGGCTGTGAAGAAGAGACTGGATTTGTGTAGGTTTATGGACTGGACATATGTTGGGCTATTTTTCAATGTTGGTAGATCTTCGAGTGATTTGCTCAGAGAGCCCCACAAACTGTACAGATTACACTGAAAATCCTTTTGTTCTGTTTTTCTTTGTTGTTGTTGTTGCTGCTGCTATTGTTTTTGGTTTGTAGTTTTGTTTTAGAAGCTTCTTTCCTTCTTCTCCAAAACAGAACACCATGCTGGTAATGTCTGGCTAAGCACAGGACAAGAGTTTAGGAAGAGCAATATTTGCCACAGATGGCACTTTGCTCTGTATAATTAATGACACTGAAACTGGCCTTGGTCTTTCAGAATCAGGCAACTAAAGTGTGTTCATAAAAACTGTCTTTAGGAAATAAGAAACCTTACCAATACTCCTTTAGAAACATAGGTAGGGCAGTCTAAAAGGAAGAACTGTTTAAGAAGAAAGGATATAGAGGAGGCAGACTTCAAGCACTGAGAGCCACAAAAGAGACTTTGATCAAAATTAGCTTGGCTTTTCTTTCCATCAAAATTTTCACTGAAGCCAGTGCCTCCGGCTTTAGCTCCGGTCCCCATGGGAGTTATGCCCATTGCCCGACTTTTAGAGAACTAGATGAAGCAGGAAAACCTGAGGGAGGAGGGGGGAATGTAACTGTCTTCTGATCCTGTGTGTACTACAAATGAGCATTCCCCCTAAATCCCGTGAGCTCCATGTCATTTCCTAAACTGCCCTTCACCCACCTGTGCATATCAGGACCCACAAATTCCACACTCAGGGACCCTATTTCTATCTTCCACTGAAAAATTCACCTGTAGTTATGCCTCAGTCTCCACTATTTGCCATGCTTAAAATAAATACCTTTAAAAAGCTTTGTGTACAGAGAGAGACCCACAAGAATGCGGCAAGAGATGGGGGTGTGGGGTTTGTGATATTCAGGCTGAATCTGCCCAGAGTTTAATTTGTAAACTGCCATGCTGAAGGAAGCTATGCAATGTTTAAAATCATTCATTCGTTTCATTTTCTTCGGCTGCCAATGCTTCCTTTGGAAGAGTATGTGTAGAAACTGATACAGAAGTACGTTGTTCTTTTGTCTGTTTTTAAAATATCTCTAGAATAGCAACTTTTTGTTTTGTTTGAAGGACTAATCTGGTTATTAAGGGGAGCTAGACATCCCTGGCTCCTAACAAGAACATAAAGTGAAATGATCAAGGTGGTGCCCGACTGGCTGATGACTTCATATACGGTGTCCTGGCTCACTGACCCACAAATCTCCTTTGATATGCCAGGCAGCAGAAAGAGCTTGAAAGGATCAGGAGGAGAAGGGCCGGGATGAAGCCATCATGTGACAAGAATCCCAAGCATGAGCTGGAGGAGAGAGGGGGTTGGCAGCTGATAGAGACATCCTCAGAGCCACAGGAGTGACCTGCACAGGCAGGCTGTGGAGACCACCGAGGAAGCATCCGGAGCGGGCCAGGCAGAGCCGGCAAGCAATCTTCACTAAATTAAAGAAATCTCCATGGAAATTAGCATGAAACATTTTCTAATCTTCCGCTTTTCACTGCCAACAAGGGTCATTGGTTTACCTTCCCTCTTACTCTATTCTTCCCCCAGCCATTTCCTGGCATCTTTATACCTGCCACTGGCTTTGGCTAGGCAGTATGTCCACACTGACACCTGCTTTGGGTTCTTAACCCCCTTAAACGACAATAAAGGGTCTTATGATTATTGTAATTGTTCCTGCTTCAATCAAGAGCACTGCCTTCTAGTAGAGATATCCTCTATTACCATCTTGCAGGGCCCAAGCTGTCCTTATTCTCGGATGTGTTGCTATCACCCTGCCATTTCAACTCTCCCCAAATCCTGCTGCCTGTCACGGTGTTTTTCGTGGCTGTAGTAGTCAAGAGGATGGAGTACCGCCCACCCTGGCTGCTGCTCACATGCAAGACACTGTGCTGCTCACAACTGGGCAAGGAGGCAGCAAAGAATGACACAGTGCTGAGGGTTCAGGGGGCAGGAGGAGCTAGAGATAGTACGTATGTGCTTGCCTGTGTGCAGGCTTTGACTCAGTAGTCAAATGGGAATAGTATGTCCTCATGAGGCTGTGCTGAATATTACAGTATTTTTGTAGAAATATTTCTTTCACAATAGATGTCCCGAAATAAACTGGCACATACTTTACAATAATTAAAAAGCAAATGATGTAAAAGATTTAGATGTCTAAAATACTTACTTAGGTTTTCTATTCACTTAAATTTCTATGTGGAGCCTTTGGATCATGACTCGTTTTTGTAAAGTACACTAGAATGAAGTTGGGGGCACAAATTAAGACACAGAATACAAACACCTGATAGACAACCTCACAGACACCATCTCAGTTTGTAGCAACATTTTATCTGTGGAGGATTGTCTGGGTTTTCGCATCTATTCATCTTACTGCTAGTCCATCTGCTCATTGCTTAGGAAAGAAGTCTTGTACTGCAATCAAATGCCTCTGGTTTAGTTCCATTTTTTTCTCTGCAAGTTGGGAATTTGTCTTCTGAACTCTGAGTTAAACACTGCTCTGCTTCACAAATGGAAAGGTGCAGAGATTAAAGGAGCTCCCCCCACATCACACTGTCATTGGGAACTCCTGATGGGGCATAGATGATGCTCAGTCTGTGAACATGAAAAGGAGACAGAAGTCATAAACAACATGGCCAAAGTCCCAAAGTTTTTCAAAAATTATCATTGTTTTTATGTGAACAGAAGTGTGAGAATCGAATACATATATGTGTGATGTGTGTTGAACAAGTGAGATTATGTTTCCATCTCCTGCTCATTGTTTTGTGTTTTAAGCTTCAAGTTCCTCTCATCTACTTATCTACAGAATACATAATAATTGATTGTGTTACCGTGCTGTAGAGCAGAGACCAGAGAAGAGGTTTATCCAGCTTTGGCATCTCTGTGGCACTGCCACAATGCTGAGAAGGAACAAGCTGCAATTCCAACGCTGTCCCCATGATCAGGCTGAGCTTTACATAAACAGATATTGAGAGCATGGCCTTAGCAGTCCTAATCATTAGCTTGCCAAAATGACTACACACAAACACACACACACACACACACACACACACACACACACACACACACATAATTTGTGAAAATTTAAAGAGCTCTTATAAGTGACTCAGAAAATGTAGCACATGTTGAAACAATATCTAAAATAGGAAATTGCTTTGTTTTCTCCCTTTTTAATAGATTTCAGAAAACACTCAATAGTTTTTTAAAATAATTTGTGCATCTGCTTTCCTGTACCAAAACAAACAAACAAACCAAACACAACAACAACAAAATGACATGGTTTTTCTAGGTACAGAATATTAATTTAATTAATGTCAACATTATATTTGAATAACATATTATTTTAGGTAATAAAAACAAAATACATTTAAAATGTGGAGTATTTTATAAAAATTGGCATTTTATAACAGAAATATTTATTTTTCCATCAATTCCTCTAATTTTCCATATTTATACATGTGTATTTTGGCTCATGGATGTATCTTTGATTCTGGAAGGTTTGTGGGAGGAGACTATCAGATATCAACAGTGCTAGACAAGTAACAAGGTATACTAAATGATGATCAGGGAACTTGGATATATTCTGTTCCAAATGAGAAATAAATGGGTTATAATTTATACTGTTGCTGATTGATAAGCAACCATAAATATTCAATGATTTCAGGATGAACCTTGAGTTAGCTTTGCACAGAGCTGATGCTCATGAGATCTTGTCCTACTAATGTTTTCTTTATAATTACAAAGTTTCCACAGAGACCCATTTTTTTGATATATTAACCTCTACTGATGCAAAATGTTGAAACACTGGTTTCATAAGAATGGCCAATTCCATGACCAAACACTCCTCTCCTGCTGACGCTGCCACGTTTCCCAGGCATTTACATCTGTGTTTGACCCACAGCGCTTCTTTCTCTATCCCCAAGAAAGTGTGTAGCATAGAGAATAAAGCTTATGCAAAATAATTCTATATTGTGGAACAGCACTAGGAAACAAAAGGGCACAAAGCTGGATTGACACATATGTGAAGAAAAAAAGTAAACAATGAAACCCAAGGTATAGCTTTTGAAGTTGGTACACTGCTTGTTTGAAGGGAGCCAAAGCACAGACAGAATACAGGCAATAATAACACTGAACAATACATATGTGTGAAGAGTTTCTACACCTGAGAATGATACCAGATATTGTTGTGCCCATATATGGGTCTATACCACTTTAATCATCAGGGATTTCTTTCCTCTCTTTATCTCCCACTTTTATTTGTTTATTCGCTTGTCTGTCTGTCTGTTTGTGGCATTGTCTGGTGTTTTAGGATCGCCTGGAATTCTATGCAGCTCAACATGATCTCTCTGCCTGCCCCTGCCTAGTGTTAGGATTACAAGCATTCACAATCACATCTAATCAGCATTAGTGATTTCTTTTCTTTTTCCCAGATACTGTTTCTTCTCTCCCATAGCTCAACCTTAGGGTACAATAAACTCTACCTTCAAATATGAGTATATTGTTCTAAACTTTCTGTTTTTCCAGTTACAGATGGAGAAAAAAAATACCTGATTCCGGTTAATGGGGTGCCAAAATATGGAAGCTCTAGTTTTCTCTCATGTAGCTATGAAAGGCAAATTCATTCCTATCCATCAAGAGATGTATAAAAAGAGTCATACGCAAGTCTGGTCATTGTCAGCACAGGCTCCTTCAGTGTGCCAAGATTTGGGGTGATTTAATTTATTGTAAACGAAGAAGTGAAAAGAACAAATGCTTGACCCCAGTAAAATTGTTTAGTCCTCTTGTCCCTCCCCTTAGGTGAGTTCAGGATTTTCTCCTGATCTTTAGGAATACTAGTTCAGGTAATGTAAGATACACTTTTGTAGGCAAAAGCCAATGCATCTGAAAGGACACATATTAAACTCTATCCCCCAAGTCACAAAGAATTTTCTATTAAATCAAAGTCTCTAAAGATAGATGGGAATGTAGTTCCAGATGGTAGAATACTTGAGAAGGATACAAATAAAAATCACATAGTTTGATCCTCAGGACCATAAAAAATCAAAAGAGGTGAGCTATGTGTGGAAGAAAGTTCAAGGCAATCCAGGACACATAGCACCCCATCTGTAATTAATATATAAATATCGCATATGTCCTTCTTATGTGGTGTGTTTTTAAATGCTTCTTGATTGAGTGACACCAACTGAATTTTTGCAAGTCAACATTTGGTCACATTATTTTCCACAGACTTAAGAGAAGAACAGTCCTATTTTCCTCTAATATCATTGATTAAATATGTGTTTCCCTAATGATAGATTGTAATTTATAGATCCATAAGTACTAGCTATATATGTAGCCTTCAAAATGTATTTATTAAATAATAACCTCTGTTATGGGTCCATTAAAAATACACCCACACAAAGCAAATATTTCCCTAAGAAAGATAACTGACCAGAACACTTCATCCTTCTTGGTGTGTATGTATGTGTGTATATGTGTGTATGGGTGTTATATGTTAATATAAAAGTGAACTAATCCAGAGCTCGCAAATTGGCTAGACTGGCTGGATAAAAGCTGTGGGATCTGTCTGTCTGCATATACTCAACACTATAAATATAAATGTTTGTGGCCATGCCTGATTTTACATGTGTGTTATGGCTCTAGACCCAGTTATCCATACTTGAAGGAAATCTTCCCCATTTCCATACCTAAATTACCATTTCCCTCTTGAGAAAGGCAAACATTTCTGGTTAGAAGTGCAGGTATCAAAGTACTTCCCATAGAAGAATATTTATCAAAACACATCCTTTGCAGTGAGAGATCATACACTTCCTGAGTGTGACCAGTTCACTGCTTGAGTGGCATGTGCTTTGCTTTTATTTGTTTCTTCTTACAACCCTGAGCATCAAATCCAAAGCCTCTTGTATGCTCAGTAGGCACCCTATCACTAACCTACAACTCTACATCCTACATGTGTTTGTTTTAAAAATAACACAAATAGTTTAATCCTTCTTTTAAGTGGAAGAAAATTATAGCGAATCAAAAGCTCCAAGATGAGAGACATTAGCCAAAGTTAACTAAAACAGAAGAAAACATGTCTTAGTCTCAAAACAAATACACAAAATGTCTGAGGGTAATCTAAAGGAAAAATGAACACAAAATTTCTCAATACTTATAAAATTTTTTAGAAGAGATTTCTAAGCAAAAAAAAGGATCTTGAAATCCTAACCAGAGTTAAGAATCATAGTGCCAACTAGTGACTAAGGAATTATTGAGAGATTGAGTAAGGGCTTACTGGGGATAAAATACCAATGGGTTGATATAAACAATAACTTAAATATTCTTTCTGATTATACTGATTTTGTTTCCTATACTAGGCAAAAACTGCATGGTATAAATGTGAATATCAATTGATAGCAAACAAATATCTTCTAGTGTGCTGAAAAGTTCTGTATACTAGAATATTGCGTTCTGCTGAGGTCAGCTTTACTTTATACCACCATAAAAACTCTTAATGGGCCCTCAATTTCTTAGACAATATTTACCCAGAATATCATTTTGAAGGACTCATATCCATTCCACATAGGTTCATTTTAATAAACAGATGAACCTCATGTTTATGGTTTCTAAGCATCACCTTGACTGGAGGTTTCAATGAGGAATCATTCACAAAGGGAGACATGCACTATTAAGACACTTTTAGAACAGAAAAGGCAGGGATAGAAAGAGACCATGAACCTTGACAGATCTGTTTTTACTGCAACAACCATTGTTCCTGTGTGGAGCAACACAAATTTTAAATGCTTTACGATTATTCAGCTGGAGAAGGTGAGATAGAAATGTTTGTTTTGTCAATCTTATCTGGACAACTTTTGGTTAAACATGTGAGTTATTTTATTATTGAGGTTTTAAGAATGTTTTTAGTATTAGCTTGGGTGCATGGTGGGACAGCATCTGGATGAACATCTCAGGAGGGAAGGGAGAACTGGTGTTGAAGGAGAGAATGGGGAAAGATAACTAGATTTAGGGGAATTTGAGGAGTGGTATAGAGGCCTAGTGCAGACAAAACATCAAAAATATGGAGGTAAACTTAATGAAGTCTCCCAACCTGTTGTCAAAACAACAGGTTGCTCTTGATAACAAGGTTTTATCTCTGAAGACAATACACATACAACATACTGAACATCAGGTGATGGAGCAGGTGCCTACCTGGAGCCATAAATCCTCTTGTTCCAGTGTTTTTGATACGAAAGGCACTCTTCAGACCATCAAAAGAGAAATATAGTCACCAAACCAGCCATTAAACCTTTGTTTGACAATCTGCCCTGCCTGAAACCCATCCTAGGGAAAGTATGGCACAAAGCCTGAGGGAGTAACAAACCAATGTTTCATTTGACTTAAGAACTACTCCATGATATGGAACCCCTATCCAACCAAAAAAACAGAGACAAGATAACCCAGAGACACAAGATAAACCAAACACTACTGATAACATTTTTAAAGTAACGAAAAATAACCTAAAATGATTCTTAATGAGTACATGCAATACTCATTGTATGTTCATAGATCAGCCACGTATTCAGCCATCATTAGAGAAGCCTTTTTCTGCAGCAAATGGGAATAGAAAGACCACAGCTAGACCTTACAGAGAAAGATAGCATCCTTGAAACACTCAGCTCTAAATGGGATGGCTCTGTCAAATGCTCCCTCCTAGAGCTCAGAGGACCCCCAGGAAGAGGAAGCAAAGGAGTGAAAGAGCAGTAAAGGATGGAAGATGCAAGGAGAATGAGGCAACCTAAGTCAACTGAGCAAATTTCCTATGAACTTACTGAGACTGAATCAGTATTCATTGAGGCTAAATGGGTATATCCTAGGTCTTCTGTGCCTATGAATATCATATTGCTTTAAATTTAGTGTGCAAACAAGAGTGTCTCTGATCTGTGCATTCTCTTGGTGGTCTTATTTTCTGTTGCTTTTCCTTGTCCAGGCTCAGTGGATTGGCTTTTGTGTTACCTAACTTTGTCAGGTTTGGTGGCTGTATCTCAGAAGCATTTTTTTTTTCTAATGAGAGACAGAAATGTGTGTCTGGATGAGGGGAGGAGGTTGAGACAGATTAGGAGAAGTTGTCAGAAGGAAAACTAAAAAAAGAATCTGTTTTTAATAAGAGGGGGACTAAAATTTCTTACTGTCATGATCTGTGAGTAACTGAGACAATACATATGAAATCATACAACATGTAGGTGTAGATGGAAAGGTATGACTTGGTTGTCATATGGCCTGTATACTTTCCAGCATCGTGTCCTCACAAAGAATCTAAACCTAGGGAAAATAAAGGGCTCAGTTAGTGGGAAGGTAAACGTTCTTAAGAGTGTCCACTTAGGGCTAGGGCTTGGCAACATTGCTCAGACAGAAGCTTGTTTCTCTTAATTTGTTTTGTTTCTGTTTTGAGAGAGGGTGGTGCCACCGTGGAACCCAAGCTAGCCTACCCTGCATGATCCTTCAGCATCAGCTTCTGAAGCGTGTAGCACAAAGGATTAAATCCTGGATACAGAGATGTGCCATAGTGCACAGTCCTGCAAGCTTACATCTGAACAAGTTCCAGACCCAGCAACAGAGTCCCACCATCTCCAGACTCATCAGTTCTTTCTTCCCTACTTGGAAGTGGGATCCAGTTACTCACAAAGAATTTAGATCCAGGAAGAAAGCAAAGATGGGTAGGGTTGTGCTCAGAATATGAACACTGCTTTATGTAATTGAGATTATTTTTAAAGAAGACAAAATCTTTGTCTAATTAAGATCTAATAAGTGTGATTGTTTTTGTCAAATTTTACAGTAAGTTTTAGTGTTTCACCATCCCTCAGTAAATCATAAGGGTTGATCCAACACATCCAACTGATATTCTTCGTGATGACAAGCACTGTCTAATATTCAGAGTTCAGCATATATCTGTTAGCTCAGAGTTCCTTCCTCACTTTCCCTTTTCCTACATTCACGTCCCAGAACCTTACACATGATAGATAATTGCTCTACAACTGAGTTATACCCCTAGTCTGATCAAAGGCTTCTTAAATGTTTCCACTCATTATTACATATGCTGACTACTTTTCTGTCAATGTAATAAAAACTATAATCATCTGATAAGAAGGAACACATATTAAGTAAGTGCTCTATAGAAGCAGAATGTTGGCACTCTTAGGTTTATGATTCAGAGTTCTGTATAAAAGCAGGCTGAGCAAGCAACAAGGATCAAGCCAATAAGCAACATACCTCTACTGCCTCTGCATCCATTTTTGCTCTCGTTAAATTCCTGTCCTGATGGCCCTCAGTGGCCGATTGTTATCTAAAAGAACAGACAAAGCAAACCCTTTTATCCTCGAGCTTTTTTTGGTTGTGGTGTTTCATCACAGCAACAAAAATCTTAAGACACCGATTTTCACTCTCACAAAAAATATATAACTAGTATTATATAGGAAACCAAAACAGTTAAATCAATGATTTGCTGGTAATAAACTATAGAGAAACCTATTTAAAAATTTTTTGGAATAATATAAATTTATCACTTCTTCAAAGTGGAAGCAAAATTGTATACTAATCAGATGCATGGGATTGTTTATTTTCACAGAAAGTGCCAAATCTTGGCTGAATGTTTACACTGCAAACAAAGACCATCATCAATGGTTTCCAGAGTGGACCCATGTAATTGTCAGTGATGAGAATGCTGCATAACATACATCACAGTACAGACAGCAGAAGTGTGGGCAGAGATACATTTGAGGATTTGGGAGAGTCTTCATCTTCAACCAAAATTCTTTGAATGTTTTTGTTTGCCTGTTTATTTGCTTTGATGACATAAAAATCAGTTACCCAAGAGGCCATTTCCTTAAGTCAAACACTGCAACATAGTGTAATCCAGAGATAAGCTCCTTCTTTGTGTTTGTGTGCTGAGAAATGGTTCTAGAGGGTTAACAACATTTTTGGTTCTCTGCAACTAAAATTCTATGTTGATATAAAAGCAGAAAACCTAATATGTACAGTAAAAGCACTTTAGGGTTGCCTGGTTAAAATAGCCAGGAATCTGAGCAGAATATTGCAGGTACCACTAGCTGCCTTTGTCCCCTCTGACATCAGAGTGAGAAGGGAATGCATAGAGACATACTGTCAGGGAGTCACATGATGCAGCATGCCCCGTCATCCTCAAAAGCTCCTTACATCCATTAGATACTTAATTTTAAATTCAGTTTAGTCACATTGTACATCTAGAAACATGAACTGTTGACATTTTCCCCCACAAACTTCTCATTCACTTACAAAATCCTATAAGGTGTCATGATCCAGTTTGGGAAGTTAGGTGTTACATACTGTGAAAATAAGGACTGAGAAAATAGCTCAACCAATAAAAGTGATTCCAAGCAGAAGATGTAAGACTGAAGAGCTGAGTCCAATTTTATGTAAATGTGAAAAGAGAGCATTAATTCTACAAAATTGGCCTTGTGATCTACACAGATGAAACATGGTACATGTGATGCCACCTCCACCACACATACATGCCTATCACATACAAATGAATGGTAATAATAAACCTTTAAAGAAATATGTGCAAAAGCAATTCCTTTTGTGTATACATGTGTGCATAGTTCTGTGCACACATGATTGCTTGCCCAAGACCTACTTCTCTGATTTTTGTCTGAAAAGAAACCAAATCAATTTACATGAAACTGATCAGTATGAAAAGGCACATCCAGAGAATCAGAAGAGCATAATGTGTCAGAGAGAATTAGTATGCCAGGAACTCAAATGTCATAAAGACAGAAGACCCAACTTCATGAGGGACTCATTAGCAGTCAGACATAGCACATTGTCCAGTCAGACATACGCTGTCTATGCCAAGCATCCTAGATGCTATCTTAATGAATAGAGGAAGAACTCATTTTGAATCTATAAAGTTTAGCACCAAGTTGAATAATCACATTGACAGTTGAAAAAAAAGGCTCTTGAATTTTCCATGTTCCTTTCTCATATAAAAGCATTATTTCTCTCCCAAATCTTTCTGCTGACACGTAACCATTGTACTCTATATCAAATACATAGATAAAAATATTAATTTCCCCCATGTCTCTGCTAGTCTATGAATGCTCATGTTTATTTATAGTTATGCTGGTTCTCTTGGGCTGGAATCTGCTTTAGGAGGGAGGTTGCAGTTTCTTTGTATCGTGTCTACACAACACATAACATGGTGTCACATGCAGAAAGATACTCTGTGAACAATATCAGAAATTTAATTGTGAAAGGTAAATTCAGAATGAATGCCATGTTTCTTGGAGTTAACTAAGAAGAGATGGATAAGTCAGAGAGTGACATTGTCATAGAAAAAGAAATGTCATCTTATTATTGCATTCTCAAAGATGCCAAAAGTAGATGTTAGTTTATAGATGAGAAAGAAAAGAATTTGAGAAAATTTGAATTATCATGACTAGAAGTTACTTGAGGTTGCATTGTGTACATGTGTTGTGTTTTCTTTGTGTGTGTGTGTGTGTGTGTGTGTGTGTGTGTGTGATGTGCATTGTGTAGTATAGTCTTTTTTTCTTTATCCAATTGTTTAAAATTCAATTATGGCCAAAATGTATGATACAGGGTTGACAAGCAGTGTTTTATATTTTTTTTATTTTTATTTATCTGCAAGTTTGAGGATCTGAGCTCAGATATTCAAAATTCATGTAAATGCCAGGTATCAAACTCAATGTTTCTGTGATTCCATCATTAGGAACTAGGAGACTGGAGAATCCCAGGATCTCACTGGTCACCCAAGCTAGCTGAAACTGACAATACCCACATTATTCAGTGAACCTGTCTGGTGAACCAAGGTGGAATATTTTAGAAAAAGTTATCCAAAATCAACTCTGACCTTGACACAAGAAAGGGAGCACAGACAAACACACACATGAGAGAGAGGAAGAGGGGAGAGAGAGAGAGAAAGAAAGAAAGAGAGAGAGAGAGATAGAAAGACAGAGAGACACACAGATAGAAACAGAGACAGAAAGACAGAGAGACAGAGTCAGAGAGAGAAAGACAGAACCAGAACAAAAGACAGACAGAGACACAAAGACACAGAGACAGAGACTGAGACAGAGATTTATAGAAAACCAAAACAAAACATAAAATCTGATAGACTGAATTAAAATGTCTTTATAAAATGAATCACTATGTATAATGTATATACACCAATAAAGTAAAATTTAAAATATTATTAAATAGTTGTTCACAAAATAGGCTGTGTTATCTACAAGAAGAAGGTACACAACCCATTCAATTTAATAAAACTTCAAGGACATTGGCGAACTTACGTCCTTTGCTAGGCTGTAGGAAACACTAAGGATCAGGAAGCTGTTCCCTGAGGATGAGTAAGACATAGACAAGTTTTCAGGATAGAAAAAAATGGTGCAGGAAATTGTCCAAGATTCTTTGCCTAGTACCTCTACTAAATAAGTTTCTAGAGCTGAGACACCTCAGATAACACTTTTGAAACCATAACTTGTTTCTAAAATGCCTGTGTCTTTGTATCATCTCTGTACCAGTCTGTCATGCAGTGGAGTCCAAAACCAAACTGCCATTTTAATGATCATAAGGAAGAGGAAAGACATGATCCCCTCCAATGTTGAAATGAATAAGAAAACAACAACAACAACAATACCCTAATAATGAGCTTTTCTGAGGGACAAAAGGATAAACAGTTGTTGAGAAATTAGGATGAGCCCATCACTGCCTGTCATCTATTTAAATACTTCTTACAACATGAAAAAAATTTTGTAAACATTTTCATCAGTTCATTAAAAATTTCAAAAAATGTATTTTGAAATTATCTTCCCCTGTCTTCCAGCTACTCTAAGATTCAGAGCCCCTTTGATACCCACACAATTTTTCATTTTCTTTAATTTTTGAAGTCTATCAAGTACAGTTCACACTGCCTACATACTCTTTACTGATGGCCTTATGTTGTAAAGTGGTCATTGTAGTAGGGACAACACCCTTAAATTAAACTGGCTATCAATTGGCAATAGCTTTTTATCTAAGAGTGGAACTTCTTGTCTACCTTCCACCTATATGCTGGGATATTGTCTGGCTGGAGTTTGGTCATGTCTTATGCATACTGTCATAGTCGTTGTGAATTTCTATGTGTGACTGCTGTGCTGTGAACATAGTCATTCATCACCTGGCTCTTACAACTTCTTACTATCATCTTCCCAATTGATTTCTAACCTTTGAGATGGGGTATGTGTGTCATATAACTGTACCATTTGGGATGTAGAATTCAGGAGGTTTTTCTCTGTATCTTTACCAGTTGCTGTTCTTCATATTAATCACATCTACTACCTAAAGATGCTTCTGTAAGGGTTAAGCAATGCACTAATCCATAGATATAGCAATAAATTATTAGAAGTTATTTTAATACCATGACTATTCAAAATAATAATAGTAGTGGGTCCTTCCTTAAAGTCTTTGATGTATCTGAGAGAGATTCTTAATCCTAAATATAATGTGAGATATGAGTTTAATCCTGTTTAGCTCGCCTTAAGTCAAACCAAGATTTGTTTGTTCTCACATGGTTATCCCTACCAATGTTGCAGTAGACATTATTGTAGTGCCTGGGGTAGCAACAAAGGAAGACAGATGACTACCTTTATCTTGTAGTAGCATACATAGCAGCTTCTAGAACTATGAAAGTTAATAAGTAGCAGTGGAGTTTCTACTTCTACATCAGTACCACCTTGACTTCTTCATGATCTATGACCTAAGTATCTTTGGCAATATGATCTTATCTATAAGGTCAGATGGCTATCCAAGAATGTTCATAATAGCATCTAATATTTAGAGGTCTGTTGTGTGTGTGTGTGTTTGTGTTTGTGTGTGTGTGTCTGTGTGTGTGTCTGTGTGTGTGTGTGTGTGTGTATGAAACCCATATATAAAATCTATGACTGTAGTAGACATCTGTAATAAATTTTAAAAGGCACTTAGTTTTAGTTATCTCTCTCTATAATTCTTCTTCTGCCCTTTCCTCACACTTTCCATATCATTTTAACCCTTTTTGTTCCACTGTTCCCCTTAAGTCCATTATGAGTTGGATCTCAGGACATAGGGATATCACTTAGCAGGATAGAGTACACATAGTGTTCTTCCTCTAAAGGAAGACAATGCTATAACCCATCAATGGCTTCATCTAAAAACTCAAAAATGACTGGACTGTGTTCATGGCTTCGGTGTCCCTTTTTCCTAGATCTAAATTCTGCTTTAATAATTTTAGCAGCATATCCTAACAATAACATTGATGGAAAAAAAGAGTAAGTTATAAAATAAGAAACACGAATATACTTTTTTCATTGAGAACTATCAGACAATAGAATAATCACTACCCTCATAAAATCTGTGTACAAAATCAAAACTGAGCTTTCTATGAGAATCTGTCTTTTCTCCCCTCTTCGCATAGTTTGCCTTCAGCTAGAAACTGCCAGGCTAACTGGAGGCTGTTTATGCAGATTAGTCATCAAAACTTTTATTGTTAGATTTAAGGTTTTCTTAGTTGTTCTGGCTCATTTTGTGTCAATGTGACACAAGCTGGAGTTATCACAGAGAAAGGAGACTCACTGAAAGAAATGCCTCCATGAGATCCAGCTGTAAGGCATTTTCTCTACTAGTGATCAAGGTGGGAGGGTCCAGCAAATTGAGAGTGGTACCATCCCTGTGTTGGTATTCTTGGGTTCTATAAGAGAGGAAGTTGAGCAAGCCAGGGGGAAGCTAGCCAGTTAGCACTATCCCCCCTTAGCTTCTGCATCAGCTTCTGATTCCTGGCCAGCTTGAGTTCCAGTCCTGACTTCCTTTGATGATAAACAGCACAGTGGAAGTGTGAGATGGATAAACCCTTTTCTCCCCAAATTGCTTCTTGGTTAAGATATTTTCTATAGGAATAGAAACCTTAACTAAGACAGTAGACTTTCTATGTTATAACTCTTTTCCACCTACTTTATAGTTACATAACAGAATTAAAAGGAATTCCAAAGAACCACAGAACCTCCAATCTTAAATTTCCTTCTCCATTGTAATCATCCTGGTGGATTATTGGACATATGGGTGGAAATGTTCCTCATGTGTCCTATCATCTCACCTGTAAGTGAAAAGATCTCCAACTCAGGAAAAGAAGTTGCCATAGCACCCAGAAGTAGACTTATACTTTTGAGAGAGCTGGAGAGATAGCTCAGTGTCTAAGGATTTTAGTGTGCAAGCATGGAGACTGGAGTTCAATTCTCCAGCAATTTCATAAAATCTGGGCAAGCCAGCTCACATATATAACCTTAGCACGGGGCAGGGGAGGGAAATTTTAGACAAAAAGAAACCCCCAGTGATGGAAGACCAGACAATCTGCCTGGAATTGGTGAGCTCTCGACTTAGGAAATGACTGTGACTGAGAAAATAAAGTAGAGATGACAGAGATGTCCCTGTGTTGACCTCTGATTTCTGCCTTCACACAAGAACTCACATGCATGCAACACACACACGCACACACACACACACACACACACACACACACACACACACACAAATTCCACAGGTTATTCCTAACATTTTGCAATAATATACTGCTTGGATATTGAAAATATGTTGATAGTAATTAATCAAAATTTACCAATTCTTTCCTTGCTTGTTCTAGTGGCTGGTTTTGTGTCAACTTGAAACAAGCTGAAGTTATCACAGAGAAAGGTACCTCTGTTCAGGAAATGCCTCCATGAGATCCAGCTGTAAGGCATTTTCTCAACTAGTACTCAAGTGGGAGAGGGCTCAGCCCATTGTGGGTGGTGCCATCCCTGGGCTGGTAGACCTGGGTTCTATAAGAAAGCAAGTTGATCAAGCCAGGAAAAGCAAGCCAGTAAGTAATATACTTCCATGGCCTCTGTATCAGCTCCTGCTTCCTGACCTGCTTGAGTTCCAGTCCTGACTTTCTTTATTGATGAACAGCAATGGGGAAAGTGTAAGCTAAATAAACCCTTTCCTCCCCACATGCTTTTTGGCCATGTTTTGTACAACCCTGTCTAAGACAAATTGGTACCAGCATAGTGGTGTATTCCTGTGACAATGTGACTGTGTTTTGGGAAGGACTGTGGAAGGACTTTGGAACTTTGAGATAGAATAGCCAATGAGATGTTAAGAGCTCTTTGGGATGTTCTGTAGGAGCTTGGAAGATAATGTTGAGAATAGCACAAATGATGAATGTCTGGCTTGTAAAATTCAGAGGGAAAATTAAAGACACTCTTACCAGGGCTTCTGCTGTTTTGATTGTGAAAATTCTGTGGTTTTAGTTAGCTGGAGCTGAAGAATCAGCTGTGACTTATAAGATACCAGAACTACTAAGGCAAAACCTTTGCATTTCTGGGACTATTGATAATGAATGGTCAGCTGGAGCTAAGAAATCAGTGGTGATTAAGAAAAGACCAGCATTACTGAGGTGAAATATTCTGGGAAGTGTTTTCTGAGAACATAAAGAGTCCGTATTCCAGAAAAAGTCCAGGTTATACCTTGTAATGCGTAAGAGTCACCCAGATGGTACTGTTTGAAGGATTGAAGAGGTAATGAAGAGCAGCTAAGGCTCAGAAATGTGAGAGGCTATGGAAGGTCATTGGTAAAGGTGTAGCCTCAGTTGCAACTAATGCCCCAGGACTGAAGTGGTCATGCAAAGGAGTTGAGCCTTGGCACCATGAAGAGAGCCTATGAGAGGCTATTAGTAAGCCTCATTGCACCAGAAGGTAGCCGTGATTTGGAGATGTCAGTGCCATGAGATGATCATCAAGATCAGCAGCAGCAGTGGAAAAGAGAAAGTTGGAGCCTTGAACACAAGAAGTACGCTACAAAGGGCAGAGCTAGAGAAGTGACCCAAGCCCTTGGAGGAGCTCAGAAGTTTATGACTGTATTCCAGACACTGGATGGTTAGAGTTTGATTTTGCTTTTGATTGTGACTGTGCCCTGATATTTTTTCCCTCTTGAAGAAAGAAAGTATTTTAGTGGAACCCTCAGTTAAGAGACTTTGAATTGAGTGCCGAGTGCCCATTAGTCAAAGGGGTAACTTTAAGATGTCACCTTAGCAGAGCCTGCTCACTGCCATCAAAACTCAGGGCCTGCCTGCAGGTGGCTAAAACCCAGAAGTGCCTCAGAAGCTCTATCCCACCTGAGCCCATGGGTGATCCTCCACTTCCTTCCCACTCACTATCTGGGGAAGAGACCAATGAAAACTCTTGGGGCACAGATAGTACAGTACTGACTGGGAATGGTCTGTTCTAGCCCAGAGACAGAGCTGGGCCTCTGACATAAGAATTCACTATCTGCCTGCAGAGAGCCTAACACCTAGGAGAAATCTTCCTCCTGACCCCACAGGCACACAGACACACAGGAAAGAAAATCTCCAGTCAGAGAAAACAAGATCGCCTAAGATCACAGATAACAAGATGATAAGAGGTGAGTGCAAAAACCTAAGCAATGGAAACCAAGACAACCTGGCAACATCAGAACCCATTTCTCCTGCCACAGCAAGGAGTGGATATCTCAACACACCAGTAAAACAAGATATGAACTTAAAATCATACTTCTTAATGGTAATTGAGGTCCTTAAGGAATACATGAATAACTCCCTTAAAGAATTATAGGAGAACAGATGAAAACAAGTAGAATCCCTTAAAGAGGAAACACAAAAATCACTTAAAGAGGTATAGAAGAACATAACCAAACAGGTAAAGGAGTTGTAAATAGAAATAGAAACAATAGAGAAATCACAAAAAGAGACAACCCTGGAGATAGAAAATGTAGGAAAGAGATCAGGAATCATATATGCAACTATCACCCAAAGAATATAAGACATTTAAGAGAAAATCTCAGGGGCAGAAGGTAACATAGAACATTGGAACATCAGTCAGAGAAAATGCAAAATTCAAAATCACCTAACTGCAAACATCCAGGGCATCCAGGACACAATGAAAAGACAAATCCTAAGGATGATAGGCAAAGACTCCCAACTAAAAGGCCCACTAAATATCTTCAACAAGATCATAGAAGAAAACTTCCCCAACCTAAAGAAAAAGATGACCATGAACATACAAGAAGCCTACAGAACACCAAATAGATTGGATCAGAAAAGAAACTCCTTCTGACACATAATAGTTAAAACACCAAATGTTCAAAAAAATACTAAAAGCAGTAAGGGAAAAAGGACAAGTAACATATAAAGATAGACTAATCAGAATTATACCAGACGTCTCAACAGAGACTATGAAAGCTAGAAATCCTGGAAAGATGTCAAATAGACCCTAAGAGGACACAGATGCCAACCCAGGTTACTATGTCCAGCAAAACTCTCAATTACCGTAGATGGAGAAACCAAGATATTCCAGAACAAAACCAAATTTACACACTATCTGTTCACAAACCCAGCCCTACAAAGGATAATAGATGGAAATCTCCAACACAAGAAAGAAAACTACACCCTAGAAAAAGGAAGAAAATAATCTTCTTGTAACAAATCCAAAAGAAGAAAAGCACACAAACAAAATTCTACCTCTAGAAACAAAAATAACAGCAAACAACAATCACTATTTTTTAATATATCTTAACATGAACGGACTCCATTCCCCAATAAAATGACATAGATTATCAGACTGGATATGTAAACAGAATCCAGTATGTTGCTGAATACAGGAAACTTATCTCAGTGATAAATACAGAAACTACCTCTAAGTAAAACATTGGTAAAAACTTTCCAAACAAATGGTCCTAAGAAAAAAGCTGGAGTAGCCATGCTGATATCAAATAAAATAAATTTTCTTTTTTTTAAAATTTTGTTTATTTTATTTATTTTTTTTTTGTTTTTTTAAACAACTTTATTTTAAAAATCAAAGATAAAAGATCAAATTTTAAGCATTTTGCATAAAAGTATACAAATGCATTTTAGCCAGTTACAATGAGCAAAAAGTACATGTAAAACAGGATGTAACCCAGAATTAGTCAAAGTTTTCTTTCTTGGTGTGTAAGGATTGAGCATAATATTATTTTTCTTGAAATTCACGCAGTCTATGAGTTGTTTCTGGGGTGTTCAGAGCTTTCTGGGGTTAGTATCCCATTATCAGTGACGGCATATTATGTCTGTTCTTTTGTGACTGGGTTATCTCACTCAGGATGATATTCTCTAGATGCAAACATATTCTTAAGAATTTCGTTAGGTCATTGTTTCTGATAGCTCAGTAGTAAGTACTCCATTGTGTAAATTTACCACAATTTTTGTATCCATTCATCTACTGAAGGACATCTGGGTTCTTTCCAGCTTCTGGCTATTATAAATAGAGGTGCTATGAATATTGTGGTGCATGTGTCTTTGTTGAATGTTGGAGCTTCTCTGGGATATATGCCCAGAAGTGGAATAATTGGGTCTTCAGGTAGTACTATGTTCAATTTTCTAAGGAACCGCCAGACTGATTTCCACAGTGGTTGTATCAGTTTACAACCCCACCAACAGTGGAGATGTGTTCCCCTTTCTCCACAAACATTCCAGCATCTGCTGTCATCTGAGTTTTGGATCTTGGCCAATCTGACTGGTGTGAGGTGGAATCTCAGGGTTGTTTTGATTTGCATTTCCCTGATGGCTAAGGATGTTGAGCACTTCCTTAGATGTTTCTCAGCCATTTGATATTCCTCAATTGAGAACGTTTTGTTTAGCTCTTTACCCCATTTTTTAATAGGGTTGTTTGTTTGATTCTCTGGTGTCTAGCTTTTTGAGTTCTTTGTATTCCTTGGATATTAGGCATCTAACTGATGTGGGGTTGGTAAAGATCTTTTCCACTCTGATGGCAGTAGTTTTGTTTTCTTGATAGTGTCCTTAGCCTTACAGAAACTTTGCGATCTCATTAAGTCCCATTTGTCAAATTTTGACCTTAGAGCTTGAGCCATTGGTGATTAGTTCAGGAAATTTTCTCCTGTGCCTATGTGTTCTAAGGTTTTTCCTACTTTCTCACCTAATAGTTGTAGTGTATCTGGTTTAATATGGAGATCTTTGATCCACTTACACTTGAGCTTTGTACAAGGAGATAAGAAAGGGTCTATTTTCATTCTTCTGCATGCTGAGTGCCAGTTGGACCAACACCATTTGTTGAATAGGCTGTACGTTTTCCATTGAATGTTTACAGCTGCTTTGTCAAAAATCAGGTGACCATATATGTGGGGGCTCATTTCTGGATCTTCTATTCTATTCCATTGATCCACGTGCCTGTTTCTGTACCAGGACCATATGGTTTTTAGCACAATTGCCTTCTAATATACCTTGAGGTCAGGGATAGTGATTCCCGCAGATGTTTTCTTGTTGTTGAGGATGGATTTCGCTATTCTAGGTCTTTTGTTATTCCATATGAAATTGCACATTGATCTTTCCAATTCTGTCGCGCGCCCCACTTTCCGCCGGTAGGAAAAGGCCTGTAACCACAGGATTCTTCTGCGAACAACCTTTATTGTACAATACTCTGAGCAGGGGATCTCCCTGAGCAGGGGACTTCTCCTTTGAGCAGGGGACTTCTCCTCATGGGAGAGAAAAGCATTGCTTATATATGCCCAGGAGACTCATGTCGCTACCTGATTGGTGCGCCCTCCAGTAACTCAATAGTATGCCCCCAGAGCGGGCTATGACGTATGTGGCGCATGCGCATTAAGTCTCTTGGCTGGGCAACCGCTCTGTTTGCTGAGTTCTTGGCGGGAAGCCGGTGCCATGTTTGGGTGCGGCACAAACGGCTCCCTACACAATTCCATGAAGAATTGGGTTGGAATTTTGATGGGGATTGCATTGAATCTGTAGATTGCTTTTGGTAAAATGGCCATTATTAAAATGTTGATCTTTCCAATCTATGAGCATGAGAGATCTTTCCATTTTCTTTTTTAGAGATTTGAAAATCTTGTCATACAGGTCCTTCACTTGCTTAGTTAGAGTCACACCAAGGTATTTCATTGTATTTCTGACTACTGTGAAGGGTATCTTTTCCCTAATTTCTCCATGTTTGTCCTTTGAATATAGGAAGGCTACTGATTTGTTTGAGTTGATTTTATGTCCAGCCACTTTGCTAAACTTGTTTATCAGCTGTAGGAGTTCTCTGGTGGAATTTATGGGGTTGCTTAAGTACACTATTATGTCATCTGCAAATAGTGATGTTTTTACTTCTTCATTTCCAGTTTGTATCTCTTTGATTTCTTTTTGCTGTCTAATTGCTCCAGCCAGGACTTCCATTACTATGTTGAATAATAGGTAGGGGGAGAGTGGGCAGCCTTGTCAAGTCCCTGAATTCATTGGGATTGCTTCAAGTTTCCCACCGTTAAGTTTGATGTTGGCTGTTGGTTTGCTGTATATTGCTTTTATTATGTTTAGGTATGGGCCTTGGATTCCTGTTCTTTCCACGACTTTTAACATGAAGGGGTGTTGAATTTTATCAAATGCTTTCTCAGCATCTAGTGAGATAACCGTTTGGTTTTGTTTTTTGAATTTGTTTATATGGTGGATTACATTGGTGGATTTCCATATATTAAACCATCCCTGCATGCTAGGGATGAAGCCTACTTTATCATGGTGAATGATCATTTTGATGTGTTCTTGGATTAGTTTTTCAAAGATTTTATTGAGTATTTTTGCATCAATGTTCATAAGTGAGATTGTTCTGAAGTTATCTTTCCTTGTAGGGTCTTTGTTTGGTTTAGGAACAAGGGTTATTGTAGCCTCAAAAAATGAGTTAGGCAGTATTCCATCTGATTTTATCTTGTGGAATAGTTTGGAGAGTATTGGTATTGTGTCCTTAATAAATGTCCGATAAAATTCTGCACTGAACCTATCTGGACCTGGGCTTTTTTTGGTTGGGAGGATTTTGATGACTGTTTCTATTTCTTTAGGTGTTATGGGATTATTTAGATGGTTTACCTGGTCCTGGTTTAACTTTAGTATCTTGTATCTGTCTAGGAATTCATCCATTTCCTCCAGATTTTCCAGCTTTGTTGAGTATAGGCTTTCGTAGTAGGATCTGGTGATTTCTTGAATTTCCTCATATTCAGTCATTATTTCTCCACTTTCCTTTCTGATTTTGTTAATTTGGATACTCTCTCTTTGCCCTCTAGTTAGTCTGGCTTAGGGTTTATCAATCTTGTTCATTTTCTAAAAGAACCAGCTCTTGGTTTTGTTGATTCTTTGGATGGTTTTTTTTTTTTTTTTTTTTTTTTTTGTTTCTATTTGGTCTATTTCTGCCCTAAGTTTGACTATTTCTTGCAGTCTACTCCTCTTGGGTATATCTGTTTCCTTTTGTTCTAGAGTTTTCAATTGTGCTGTCATGTTGTTAGTGTATGCTTGCTTCAGTTTCTTTTTGGAAGCACTCAGAGCTATGAGTTTTCCTCTCAGTGCTGCTTTCATTGCATCCCATAGGTTTGGGTATGTTGTGTTTTCATTTTCATTGAATTCTAGAAAAATCTTAATTTCTTTCTTTATTTCTTTTTTGACACTGTTGTAGTTTAATAGAGAATTGTTTAGTTTCCATGTGTATATGGGCTATTTTGTTGTCTTTGTTGTTATTAAAGACCAGCCTTAGACCATGGTGATCTGAAAGGATGCATGGGAGTATTTCAATCTTATATTGATTGAGGCTCGTTCTGTGTCCAATTATGTCTTCAATTTTCAAGAAGGTGCCCTGAGGTACTGAGAAGAAGGTGTGTTCTTTTGTTTTAGGATGATATGTTCTGTAGATATCTATTCATTCCAGTTGGATCATAGTCTCTGCTAGTTTTACAGCGTCCTTACTCAGTTTCTGTTTCCATGATCTGTCTGTTGGTGTGAGTGGAATATTAAAGTCTTCCACTATTGTTGTGTGGCACCCCAAAGCCACTGGCAGGGAATAGTGGGCCCAATGCTGGGTTCCTGGTCCCTGGATCAGGCAGGGCGGGGGCGGGCTTTCCATGGACACTCGGCAGAGATCTCTCTGCCCCCTGGCTAGTCGGGACCCCTTGTTACCAGGCCTGTATATTTGGGTCTCTGCTGGTCCTGGTCAAAATAGAATTTCAACCAAAATTTATAAAAAAAAAAAAACAAAGATAAGGGAAAAATACTTTTTACTCAGCATAGTAAAAATTGCCATCTTTCCAAAAGCAATCTACAGATTCAATGCAATTCCCATAAAATTTCCAACTCAATTCTTCATAGAGTTAGAAACAGCAATTTGCAAATTCATTTGCAATAACAAGTAACCCAGGATAGCAAAAATTATTCTCAACAATAAAAGAACTTCTGAGGCAATCAGCATCCCTAGCCTCAAACTATATTACAGATCAATCTTGATTAAAAAAAAAAGAAACCTACATTGTATTTGTTCAGAGACAGGCAGTTAGATCAATGAAACAGAATTAAAGACCCAGAAATGAACCCACACACCTATGGTCATTTGATCTTTGACAAAGGAGCTAAAAACATTCAATGGTAAAAGGACAGCCTCTTCAACAAATGGTGTTGGTTCAACTGGCATTCAGCATGCAGAAAAATGCAAATTGATTTATTCCATCCTTTTTGTAAGAAGCTCAAGTGCAAGTAGATCAAAGACCTATACATAAAACCAGGTACACTGAAACTATTAGAATAAAAAATGCAAAAGATTAGAACACATATGCACAGGGGAAATTTTCCTGAACAGAATACCAATGGTTTATGCTCTAAGATCAAGAATTTACAAATAAGACCTTATGAAATTACAAAGTTTCTGTAAGGCTAACAACACTGTGAAGAAGACAAAGTAGAAGCCAACAGAGTGGGAATGTATCTTTACCAATCCTACATCTTATAGAGGGCTAGTATCCTATATATACAAAGAACTCAAGAAGTTAGACTACAGAGAATAAAATAACCCTATTAAAAATGAGGTACAGAGCTAAACAAAAAATTCTCAACTGAGGGATACAGAATGGCCAAGAATTACCTAAAGAAGTGCTCAACATCCCTAGTCATGAGGGAAATGCAATTCCAAACAACCCTAAAATTTCACCTCACACCAGTCAGAAGGCCTAAGTTCAAAAAGTCAAGTGACAGCAGATGCTGGTAAGGATGTGGACAAAGAAAAACACTCCTCCATTTTTGGTGGGATTGCAAGCTGGTACTACCACTCTGGAAATCTGTCTTGTGTTTCCTAAGAAAATTGGACACAGCTGAAGACCCAGCTATTCCACTCTTGGTCATATACCCAAAAGACTCTCCAACATATAACAAGGACACATTCTCTACCATGTTTATAACAGCCTTATTTATAATAGCCAGAAGCTGGAAAGAACTCAGATGTCCTTCAATGAAGGAATGGTTTCAGAAACTCTGGTACATTTACACAATAGAGTACTACTCAGCTATTAGAAGCAATGACTTTATTGAGGTCCTAGGCAAATGGATGAAACTAGAAGCAATCATCCTGAGTGAGGTAGCACAGTCAAAAAAGAACACACATGGTATCTACTCACTGATAAGCAGATACCACCCCCAAAATCTCTGAATCCCCAAGAAACAATTCATAGACCTTATGAAGCTCAAAAAGAAGGAAGGTCATAATGTGGAGGCTTTAGTCCTTCTTAGAAGGGAGAACGAAACACTCATGGAAGGAAATACAAGTTCAAATAAAGGATCAGGGATTGATGAAAAGATCATTCAGTGGGTATCTTTGGAATCCAGCCCATATGCAGCCACCAAACTCAAGCACTATTGCTGATGTCAAGAAGTTGCTTACTGGCAGGATCCAGATATGGATGCCTCCTCACAAGCTCTGCCAGAGTCATACAAATACAGTTGAGGATGCTTGCAGCTAATCATCGGAATAAACATGAGCACTCCAATGAAAGAACTAGAGAAAGAACTGAAGGAGTCGAAAGAGTTTACAAACTCATGGGAAGAACAACACTATCAACCAATCAAACCTTCCAGAACTCCATGGACTAAAACATCATCCACTGAGCACACATGGAGAGACATGGCTCCAGTTGCATATGTAGCAGAGAATAGCATTGGTGGGCATTAATGTGAGAAGAGGCTTTTGTTCCAGTATAGGCACATTTTCCCAGAGTAGGAGAAATGCTATGGCACTGAAGTGGAGAGGGTGGCTGGGAGAGGGAGCACCTTTTTGAAAGCAAGTGGAGGTGAAGCGGGGATAGTAGGGGGAAGAGAATGACATTTGAAATGTAAATACAGAGAATATCCAATAAAAAATTAAAAATATATAGATAAATAAAAATAGACTTAAATGATACCCTAGCCATATTTTTTTATTGCCACAAGTTCTGTTCTATGTGTAATTCCTTCCATTTTTCTCTGGGGGATATTAAATCTAACAACTGATTCAGGCACTGGAATTAAGACCAGCACAACCATAATATAGCTTGGGCTTTCGTTTCGTTGAAGTTCAGGAAACACACTGCTGACCCTCATGCAAAATACCTAACACGGGCAAGCAACCATACACAGAGGCTAGAAAGCCAGCCTCAACTCAGAGTGTGTCCTGAGATCATTAGTCTGGCAGAGTGAAAGACCTGAAGGTCTGCACACAATGTTCAGCATCTGCTTCTGTGGCTGAAATGGACCTGTTTTGCTTTGTTTCCCTTTGGTTCTCACTGAAACTCGGAACTTACCAAGCAGCTCTCTCATGAGCATCTTGAAGATTAACTGGATTCATTCACAGACACTGGTCCTCACACTGTGCAGGCACTTCTGAATCCATCTTGGTGGTGTGTGTCTTCTGGGGCTTCTCAGAGGGGCAGAGAAGAGTTGGGAAGTGATCAGAAGTAGCTCATGGTACAAGCACCCAGTTTCCTCACCCTGGATTCTATGTGGTTTCCTCTATATATTACACTGAGAATTTTCTGGTGATTCTAAATTTTTCTTCCTTTTAATTGCAGGCAACCTTTGAGTTTCGGGTTTCAAATTGTAGGCACCTATCCAAGCAAATGATTATAAGCAGTTCCAGGGAATCTTGTCAGCATACACAAAGCCTATCAATTACATCAACCAAATCAAAAGTGCTGATCATACCTCATTTTATGATTAAGTTCACATATTTCTCAGTCACAGATATCTTAGACTTTGGTAAATAAGAATTAGTAACACACATATATATATTAATGTTTTGATCATACATGTTTTAATTGCAAAATCATCCCCACAATTGCACCAGGTATATTCTGAAATACACTGCTAGTTACATTCTTGGGGGAAACAGGAAGTTTTGGGGAAAACTCAGTGTATGAAAAGAGTGAAGATCATCTTTTCAAGAAAATTCTTCAGAGACCTGCCAAATGAGCTTTCTCACAAGTATAATGGAATATGACCTACAAGGAGAGACCAGGTACTCCAGGTTGCAAGGGTTATCACAAGACCTCCAGATCTCTTTCACACAGCATCATTTAAGTTCTTCATACTTTTCCTATTGGTATCAAATATGGCAAAGCTTTGACATAATCAGTGTTTTTGTTAAGTGTTCTGAAATTCACATACCAAGTGTAGACCACAATAAATCTAGCTCCATAGTTATTACAGAGCTAAATGAAAGAGTGAGGCTGCTTCCATCATCCCAAAGATTAAGACTTCTGAAACTCTACAAAGATCTCATTAAGAAAGCTTTATATTTTTCTTTAGATTTTTTTTTTTTTTTTTTTTTTTTTGGAGATTACACAAAAATGGTGTGCAGAGTATTCAGTAGATAAGGCTTTTTTTATTCTGATGGTCTTCTGGACTTTGTTTCCATGCTGTGGAAGAGATTGATGATGGCAAAGGAAGTATGTAAATTCCCCTCACCATTTTAAATGACATTTTCAAACTGTTACTTCCTCATTCCCTTCCACGACAACAGCCTCCACTCTGCCTTCTGTTACTCATGCCCAGACAACATCCAAAAGTACCTGCAGAATTTCACTCGAGGTGAGCACACGGGTAATCACGGGTGCTTTCTGCTACACCTCATGGATGACTGGACTCCAAATATGAAGACTTCTTTTATCCCTCAGCTGTTAAGACCACCTATTCTAATCAGCAGCAATTGCCATTTTACAGTTGTGTTGCTTACCCCCTTCCCTACTTGTCTCTCTGCCCTCACTTTCCACCTCATATATTTGAGTGGCTCTTCTCCTGTGCTCTTTTGGTTTTAAGGATGTGGTTGATTACAAAGAACCTGTTCAGATAAACCTGAATGGTTTCCATCCTTTAGGGTCAGTTGATTAAGAACCTTAGTGCTTTTTGTGAAATCCTTCACTCTAGGAAAGAGAGAGCATGTGTTTGATTGAAGAACCAATAAATACAAATCTTGGAGGACACTTAAAAAATCTGCTGTTCACATCTCCCTACAGTGTAAACCTCATGCCAGATATACAAGCAAAACAGAAAGGCCCAGGTTTTACCTCAGTTCCATCAAAGATGCAGAAAGGGAACCTAGAAGTTGGATCTCTAGAGTCTAAGAGAAGGATTTTTTTAATTATATTATATCATAGAAAATACTAGTAGTTGTTTTCCCAGAAATCCATACAACTGTACTGTATGCATATGGTCATAATGCCAAGTTTAGTATTGAAAATTACCCAAATCTTTACGCTCAGAGGTGTATTTATCATTAGGTTACACTTAACTAGTACATTACCTGTTTAAATTGGGTTTGGGGGAGCTAATCATGAATCAGGAAATTTTTGTTAAAGACCCCTAGTTTAGTTGACTGTCTTTTATTTGACAAATTACTTGCTATAAATTCATTCACTTAAGCAGATTTGTCTAATTAAAAGAAAGTGAAACAAAAATGCAATGTTTTCTTTAATATATTTGTGTGGATTACTTGCTGTTAAATCAAAGTTCTGTAGTTAGTTTATGCTAACTTCTGAAGTCTCGGTGTGGGGTAGCTTGAATGCTTCATATAAGTTTCTTATAAAAAGCTTAGCAATGTCTGATGATGACAAGTTCTGCCTTCAAACTGTTTCAAAAACTAGACAAGGTCAGAGTAATGTATAACGTGCTCAATGTACGTATTATGATATATAATATATAATAATAAAGTAAAAAAAGCTACTTGCCAATACCTATTATAATTACAGATACAAAATATTCTCAGTAAACACCGACAAAGCAGATCCAACCCTATGTTAAAATGATCTCCACCACAGATTATTTACACAAAAGTGGCCATATTTGAAAGGAGTGTAGTAGATATCAATCAAACACAGAAGATAAACCATATTAGCATTTTACCTGATAAAAAAAAAGTATTCTGTCTGAAACAATAAAAGTAGGAAATGGGTATGACTTCTTCAACCCAATGTCAAGCATCTGAAAGTGAGATTGTAGTTAAGAGAGTACTTGTTGCTGAAGTAACTTTTCCCACACAGGATCAGGTATTGAGCATAACTTGCTATTGTTTCTATCTTATATGTTGCTACAAGAACTTGACTAGAAATTAGGCTAGAGAAGAAAAAGCCATTCCATGTTTTAAAAACATTAGAATTATACACTCACATGACATCATCTTATATAGAGAAAATAGGTAACTGAAAAGAGAAAATATAGTCAGCCATTTCTGGCTCCAAGACCAACACAAAATAGAATTGTTATTTTTTATATCATCAATGAAAATCTGAAACAGAAATTAAGAAATCACTATGATTCATAAACATAGTAAAAATAAAAAATCAAGATATCTACAGTATTTAGGAAAAGGTAGAAAAAGATTTTGAAGTTACAATCATACATATTTCTAAAAGAAATTATGGCATAATTAAAAGACATGACATTTCACATAAGAGATATAATATTAACAAGAGGACAACAACTCCCAATGTGATACCCAGATTCAATGAAATATCCATCAGGTTTCATATTTCTTTTAAGAATAGACACAATAAACCTAAATGTTATATGTCATTTCAAGAGACCCCGAATTAGTCTTCAATAAATCTTGAGGCTGGGTGGTTTAGCTCAGTGATTTTGCTTGCTTAATCCATGTGATACCCTGGGTTCAATCTTCATCACTGAGAAATAGTCTTGAATAAAAAAACACACTAGGAGAAACTGAATGTCCTATTTCAAGACAACACAACATCATAGTGATCAGAGCAATATGACATTGCCTTACGTACAGACATACTGATGGGTGGGATATGAAGAAGTGAGTGTGTATTTCCATGATCAATTCGTCTCCACTAAAAGTTTTAAGACTGTTCATTTAAAAATAAATGGACATCATTTCCAACAAAATATTTTTTAAACTAGATATACATACATTGGTCCCTTCACCTACACCGTATACAAAAATTAACTCGAAATGATTTACAGATCTGATTAACAGTGAGTGTGTTTTTAAAATGACACAGCGTTGCATTCATTACAATAAACGATGACATATTTAATATGCAAATATTGTAGTCATTTCATTAGTTTATTGACTGTCCTTAATTTTTGCTGTTTGAAATTTGATAGTGTTTTTGACATGAAAAACGTTAAAGTTGTAAAGCATAATGAGTATTTTTCTTTGGTTACTTAAGCTTTAGAATTCATAGAGAAAAAAATAACACGTTATTAACTAAATCTGTAGGTCTCCATTTTCCTAATGCTGAGACCCTTGAGTACAGTTCTTTATGTTCCGACAACTCTCCCAACCATAAATTATTTCACTTCTACTTAATAACTGTAATCCTTCTATTGCTATACATTTTAATGTATATCTGGCATGCAGGATACCTGATAAGTGACCCCAAAGCATTCAGAACCTAAGGTTGAGAACCTCTGCTCTATTCTATTAATTGACTATTGCGTTATTCAAGTTCACATTCTGCTAAGCTGGAGTTTCCTTTAACATTCCAATCTCAACATCAAACTCTGTTTTCAACATTCAATCACTTTACTCATGATATTCAGTCATAGAGCTGTATTTTCTTGACTATCACTTCAGCCATTCTCTTTGGGCTGTTTGAGCTTTTGCTTGTGTCTTCTTTATGCCCCCTGATTTTTTTTTCTTTTTGGTAAAATTTAAAGTTGTTCCTTTCAATTATGTCCCCTGGTGTTCACATAGGTAACTGTCGTTAGAGAACATCTCTACTGGCTTAGGGTATGGGCACTCATACTCCCTTGGTCTTTCATATCTTTTGTGGATTTTTGCAATTAATCTGAAAGTGGGGATTTCTCTTTTGACAGTGGCTTGGGTAATACTATAATCAAAAGAATATAGTTAATTTCAATGAAAGTATGACATATAAAAACAACCCAAAGCTCACCTATTCTATTGTTCACTTCAGTCTTTCATGAGAGAAGTTTTGGTAGAATTTTTGTTCTAAGAACTCAGTGTTGTTATATGGAGTCACCAGGAATTTCTTTGGTGCCAGGTATTCTATATGTCAAAGCTAAATACATAAGTCCATTTAAGAATGTCTGTCAACACATTGGTATCTCTATTACTTGTATTTATAAAAGAAGGAAGAAATTTGACCCTAGTCTAAGAGACTATTCTCTGATGCATCATCAGGTATAATCCTGGATAATACATGTTCTATGTCTGAACAATTACATAGTTACCAATGACTCTTTTTTATCATCACCAGTGTCTGGAAAGGCTTAGTGATCACAAGATTTCATGCATGTGGCAGGCTCTTCCTTTGCCAATCAGGGATGAGTTTCAACCATGGAAGGAAAGCTCTTACTCGGAACCTCAATCTTGCTGTCTCTGTAGTGGGACTTCTAGGGTTGGGTGGGGTTGTAATACTATGAACAGGTCAGCAGTTACCCTGAGAAGAAATGCTGCAACTCTTAAAAAAAAAAAAAAAAAGTTTATAGATTTGAACTTGTCATTCTGAAGATAATGTTCAGCAACCAGTCCTCCATTTTTCTCAAGGTTTTAAGAACAATTATAGCATCTCATATCTCTGGGCCACAATAGGCTGCGGAAATTGATACAGTTCTCCAACACTCATTGTCTGCTAGTGTTCAGATCACTGCCTGAATGTCATCCAATTTCTATCAGGTGCTAAAATAATCTCAGAGCTTAATTGATAACTGTATAATTCACTGGTTAAGACTCTTCCACATATAAATAGAAAAATGCCATTATTGATAACTGTATTGACTCTTAAAATCTACTTTGAGTAAAGAATCTCATTTTCTAATAACTCAGCAATCGTGGATTGAGGACTTGTCCTCTGGAAATCATTGTCCCAGGCATGGCATGGAGTATAAAGTTGCTATCAAAATGGATTTTCCTCAGATCATTTATTTTGCAATGAGAAAACCACAAATCAGTAACTAGGAAAATAAATGTTTTTAAAAGTGTTTGTCAAAAAAGGCCAAGTGTCCTGTGGTAGAGGTGAAATGGGAAGTTTTATTCTGCCCACAGCATCTAGAAGTTTCCATGCTCAGCAGGATCTGCATGTGGAGGTTTGGGCCTGACATAGGGTAAAGCTCCCAGATATGAATGTGTGTATCATTCAGACAGTGGAAAGAGTATGGACAAAACAGGCTCCCAAAACTGGGCAGCCAGGTCACAGAAGTCTTGATTGTCACTTTTTTTTTTTTTTTTTGCCTTTTATTTCAATTCCACAGGTTGAAGTGAGGGAGGCAAGAAATGTCTCCTGCTATAGGTTTCGATGGCTAACTAGTATAGTCATATGAATGGCAGTGACAAAGGTCTGCTTAATGAAACAATAATGAGATACTTACATAACCCATTTTATTCATGCAATCAACTAGGTAAGAAGTCATCACGAGAAGCCTCTAAAATAGCTTTGTCCTTTCTTTTTCTCAAGTTTCCCTTGTGCTCCTGTGTTCATTTCTACTGCTCTGCTACTGAGCTTTTGTCAAAAACCTCAGTGATATCTTCAGATGCAGAAATACATTTATACAGGACCTCTGAGAAAGATATTAAATGAATGATAAAATCTGGTCCCTTAAAACTGGATATTAGTAGTCTTAAAATATGCCTCCCTATCACGACAATTCACAGTGTAAAAATATTTGATTTTTGAACAGGGGAAGCTCGTTTCAAAAAGCGTGAATGCCAAGACTATGGTGAAAAAACTATCGAAAGAAATAAGGTGATGGGAGCTCTTTGGGGGTAGAGAGAATATGCATATTTTACATATTATGCTTTGTTGTTTTTTACAATGAATTTAGTAGATTTGAAAGATCTTATTTTTTTTTAAAAAAAAATTACCTGCATTGGAGCATAAGCAGTCATAACAAAGCCTTTTGATATCCAAAGGCAGAGTTAATTAAATGTGACTTTGAGATGTCTTTTAAAGAGCAGGTGAGATGAAGAGCTCACTGGTGCAGAGCTGGTGAAGAGCAACCTACAGCACACCCCAGCAGGGGTAGCCTCTCCCCCTAGAGACTCGTTACTCGATGATTGGGAAAGAATGTCTAGACATCAAATGGATTCAGGGCAGTTTAAGGTACTAAAGTATTTTCCTGGGGAAAAAAATTTATATTAGAGACAGATCATAGAGCTAAACAATACTGGAGCAGAAGGGAAAAGTTGTGGGACTCTCAGCTCGTAAGATATCATACGTCCCTGTAGCCCAGCTTATTTGCATTGCAACCCAGTCTCATGAATGAAGAATCGCAGTGTGGTTATTGAACATGATTTTTTTTTTCTGGGTAGTGCAATGGTGCTGCTGAGCTGTCTCTATTACCTACGCAAGATGCAATTCTCTACTGTCAAAACTCAACGAGAGGGTAAGAAAAGTTATCCCATGATTCCGATCTGTCACACTGCTCTGCATTCTTCCTCGTTGCTCGCCAAATTTCCTAAGAGAAAGGACCACTTCCTACCGAGGGAATTGGAGAACCAGAAATGCCCATAGTTTATCTGAGTGACAGTTGCTGGGATAACTAGAAAAGAAATATATTGAGAAATTGGGCCCGATGTGGTGTCAAAGGTGTGCTATATGATGTTGGGTCATCATCTCTCTTGATCAAGTTTCTTCTTTAAAAAAAATCATAAATATTTTCCTCTGATTTTTCAGGAGAAAACAACCCCCATTGATGAAACTACAGTATTAAGTAGTTGGAGACTCAGGTTTGATTAAGGAAATTCTACCATTTTTTTTTTTACTTCACCAATAATAGTCTTATTTTGGAAAAAAATAAGTAACATGTGTGGTGCATGTAATGTGACTCCCTTAAGAGAGTCTAATTGGATATGTTGCAGAGAATGGCCTTATGTGAATCACTGTTAAAGGAGGCCCTTGGTCCTGTGGAGCCTTGATGACCCAGGATGGGGGAGGGGGCGATAGGCTGCTGAGTCAGGAGTGGGTGGGCAAGCAAGGGAGCAATAGGGCAGGAGGAGGGAGGAGGGGGTGGGGGCTTGTGGGAGGGATTCTGGGAAAGGGGATACCATTTAAAATGTAAATGGGAGCATCTTCTTAGAAACAAGGGAAGGGGAAGAAAGATGGAAGAGGGGAAAAAGGGGATAACATTTGAAATGTAAATATATAAAATATCCAATAAAAAGATTAAAAGAAGAGTCAAGGGAAGCTTAGTGTTTGTTAAAAAAGAAATAAGAAATCCTGTGTTACGTGTATATAAAGGGTCAAGCCAAAGGATGAGGACAGAGTTAAGGACAGAGGTTGACATAAAGGTTTGCCTGCTGAGCTGTCCTGGAAGCCTGCCTCTAGGTAGACCACATTAGACAATCTGGCTTTAGGTAAGGGGGTCAGTTTTAACTTCTTAATGGTAGCTGTCTAACGCCTGCTGCTCTTCAGTCTAGAGCACTAAGGTAGTCCAAGAGCAGGAATAAAGTCTCCAGTCCAGGTAAAAATCTAGAGGGCATTTGGCATTATAATGTCTTTGAGGAAGGTTGACAGACAAACTATAGAATGTCTAGGCACATATGTGCCGTCTTGTTCCTTATCCCCTGGAGGTAGGTCCTAAGATTCCTACTAGAATATTTTGAGTTCTACATTCAGTGTGCTACTGTTTATTCTCACTGCTAATCTTAGTTACTTCCATATGCATACTTTTTATTCATTTAAATAATGAATGTTTACTTTTTTCACTAGAAAGAAGCAGCTATAAGCTATCTTCTTCACATCTGAAATAGCAGCATTATTACTCCTTTTCTTTGGGGCAAGCATTAAGAGATTCAAAGGTTATTAAAACACATACACACACATGGGGCTGACACTTGACACAACCTCAACTGACTGATGGGAGAGTAGTATATACAATGTACATATTCTGATCCCTTAGGTGGGGACTGAGTGTGACAGCACAAAATTTTAACCCAGTGAGGAAGTCATGCAAAGTAAACCATGAATTTTATTAGTTAGGGCTTCTAAAATATCTTCATGTAGTTTATTAAAGGATTACTGGAACTCTAGAAAGCTAGGGAACCACTCTATATAAATAAGCTTACAATAAGTAAATTACATGAAGTATAAATTGATGTAGATAGATTAAGAGCAATTGGTGCTGGATTATTAAATTAGGAATTACTTATTTATAATTCCATAGACTATTAAATATTTTACAAGGAAGATATATCTGCCTTGGTTTTAAGAGGCTCAACAAATTAGGTATTCAGCAAATATGTTCTTGAGTTGGTTTACTGATCCAAAGTTGAATGGATTCCTGGATCATAAGGTATTTCTTCTATTAAATTATATAGCAGTATAATTAAAGCTGAGATTTTTTGTATTATCCTTACAATCCCTTGAACTGTGTTAGTGTTAATGATCACATATGTTTCCTTGATTTTCCTTCTTAGTTCTGTAATGTTGTAGAATAGTTTTTATATTTTATTATATAGAGCTGCATTTATTGCAACTGTTGTGCTAAATTATATAAAGTCTCATTATACTCTAATATAACATGTGACTTCTGAAATTAGCAAGATAAAGCAGATGGAAGATAGTGGACAGACAGGTGGATTGGGGACTGTTGGACAACATAGTTGCATATGATACAGATGACTTCTTTGTACTAGAATACATTTAAAATGATCACTCATATTCAAGGAGGCAATAACTTATGAATTTTGTACTCTGCTTAATTTATTTTATCCTCACCCATAAAATAATTATTGTATCATCTCCACCTTAATCTCCTCAGAAGTTAATGTAGGCAAGAAATTCTCCATAGCTTGATCACTTCATAAATGGCTTATTTGAAAAGAGAGATTTTGGTTATCTACATGTTTTCTTCAATGAAGAATAGTTACCTTAAGACTTTATATATTAACTCACAACTGAAAATGTGACAAACCAGAGATAGAAAGCATGTTCCATCAGACAGGACAATTTAGAGACAGCCATGTGACCCCCCTTTTTGAAGAGGTCTCATCCAGTCAAAGAAAGCTAACTTCTGAGTTCAAACAGATGGACAATTGAGACAGTTGAGACATCCAAGCATCAGCATAGATAAAGAATCAAGTCTGTGCAGGAGAAGTTAGAAATATGATCATCAGAAATGATGCTGGGGCAAAACTACAGGCACAGTAGGGGCTTAAACCTTGTTAAATTCAATGAGGAAGAGTTCAAAGCTTTTCCGTCTATGGGGACCAAATAGTGGCTTCCATTGTGAATATTTCTCATAGGCTATGGGGAGAGTAAGGTTGTAGACAGGCAAGTGCAAGATCACAGTCCAGATGATGAGTAACTTTGGTAGTCTAGAGGAACATCACCTATAATTCTGGGGAAACAGAATCATAAGACCATACTGATAGGGCCAAGATGCATGATGAAGAAAATCTAGGCAGAGATAATTTGCAAACACATTGTGTTAGAATGCAATGAAAATAGCACACTCACTGTGCTCAGAAATTCAGGGAAAAGTAGCTTTAGAAGAAGAAAACTTGATTTTTGTGTAGCTGGCTTTAATATTTAATACAGTTTTTCAACTTGTAGGTTATCAAAAACCTTTGGGTGTCAAAAGACCCTTTTATGGGTTTCAACTAAGACTATCAGAAAACACAGATATTCACTTTAGCATTCACAACAGTAGCAAAATTACAGTTACAAGTTGGTGACAAAAATAATTTTATGGTGGGGGGTTCACCATAACACAAGAAACTGTATTAATGGGCCCCAGCATTAGAACGATTGAGGACCACTGATTTAATACAGAATTGTTGGGTCTTCTTGCTGTGAAACAGGATTTTAGCCTAAGATTTAGGACCTTGGAAGTTTCTCATTTTTCTGTGTCATGAGGTCTAAAGTATGCTGTGGACACCCTGGGCTACCAGCAGTAAGTGACCTCACAGGAGGCTCTACCTCATTGCTTTCCAGGATGTGACTACTCATAGAATTTGGGAACCATTAGAAAAGATATGGGACAAGAACTTGTACTGCGTCCAAGGTACTCTGGCTAGTACTCTACTTAGTGTCTCTGGTAACCGACCAACCACTAAACAAAAAGTATCTGCAGAAAAATAGGCTTCAATAATGTCAAATATTAAAGTTGGAGATGGCAGCTATCACTGGAACACTATGACAAAAGAGAGAAATTAGGAAGCAAAAATTTTGTAACCACGGCTACCGTTCCAATAAGGTTCGTATAGGTGCGTATGCTACTCCAGCCAATGTCTATCTATAGTCCGGCAAGCTTCATGACTAATGTAATTATACATGATCTATGATAATTACTCTAAAAGCAAAAAACAAAAGAGAGATATGTTTGAGGCCACACATTATGTAATGGCAGGAGAATGGATATGCCACAAGCTCAGTGGCATTGTAGGCAGAGTACAGAGTTTCATCCCAAATACCAGAGTCCCTTTAATAGGACACACTTGCACTGGCAGCTACAGACTCCTAGATTGTTCTGGGATACAACAATTAGCTAGGAATAAATGAATTAGCTATAGCAACAGCTACACGTTGTTTTTATTTTTTTTTTTTAATAAAAGACAGACCCTGCAAGTCCTCAAAGCATGAGTGCCCTCAGACTTGCCAGAAGTTGGTTCTTATTTTCACTTTTGTTTTCTTGATTTGGAAGACTCTTACCTTGCAGTAGAGGTGGATGGAGTTATAATAGGTTGATCAGGCAAACACAGCTTTGCAGGACTCGGGTCAGGATTCTCCTCTGAGATTGGCTGTATCTGCCTGACTCCAATCCCCTGCCCGCAAATAATCAGAGATGATTTTCTGCCACAGCAAACAGTTGCTAAACCTCCCCTTGTGCCTCAGCTCAAGAAAAAGCTCACGCTACAGTCAGGCAGTTGCCCTCCATTCCTTCTCTGCTCATCAATTTTCCCTTGCAATCTCAAATTTGTTGCCCCAGAGCTAGCCCACGTGCAATATTTTCCTGATTCAATATTTCGATTGTGTGTGTGTCTCTCTCTCTCTCGGACATGTTCTTTCCTGCCCATATGAAACCTGAGAAAATTACAACTAGCTTTGAATAGAACAATCAAAACTGGTCTACCAATTTCTACCTCCCACCGCCATCTCAGGCAGCCAGGGACAGGAGACCTCCTGCCAGCCCCCTTCTACTGCCTGCCATTATTAAATATCACATTGCAAGACAGAGTACTGAGAAGGATAAACTCCAGTACTCGTGAATACTCCCAGATATTTTATCCCAAATAGAAGCATAGCATCAAACTAAGGAACTCTGCTTATCACCCCCATGAAAACATCACATTGATAACTCAGAAAATGATATGTTTAATATAAAAGCCTGTGAACCTACAATAAATCCTCAGAAGCTAATAAAGGGTAATAACAATATGTGCCTAATGTGGAACCATGTACTTTCAGACCTAGGGCTATGGAGAGGAAGAAAGACAGGTAGATCCATTGGCCAGCCAGCCTATGTTCATTGACAAGTCTCTAGAACCTCAGTGAGAGATCATGTCCCCAAATACAAGGTGGAGAACTACGGAAAAAAGACGCAGAAACTTGAGCTCTGGCCTTCACACATATTAGCACACATGAACATGCAAACACACACACACACACACACACACACACACACAAATGTGAGCCTGCGCCCACAGCACGTATTTTTTTTTTTTTATTTACTTGCTCTAATGAGCTAGCATCAAAAACTAACATCAATAGCAAGCTCCTAAGCAAGCACTAGTGGCACTACTCAGAATCTCGCAGAAGTTTCTGCTTTGGACCTCAGAGATTTTTTTTTTTAATAAAAGCTGTTCTAAAATGCCAAGATGACAAATAAACAGTAGAGTGTAAGGCTGTGAGTAAAACCCGCCACTGCAAATATCCCTATGCGTACACAGAACTCAAAATACAAAATCATCTTCACATTGCATCCTGGTGGAATGCTCTCTGTATTTCCTACTGAGTTTCATGTTTTCACTGGGCACTTGTATAGGGAAAGGAATGCTAAGCATCAGGACACTCGGCATTGTTAACCTTTCTCCTTGATAATGCTTCTTAATCTCCCTGACCCTGTTCATCCCCCAAACTAGAAGGTTATAAAAGATCAGGCAGTTTTTAAACTGTTACCTAAAGAGCTATCCAGTCTTATTCCTAGTCCTCTGGGGTTGACAAGGGGAAAGGACAGGTGAACACAGAGGCTACACGGGACTGGATTGAGATGCCTCAGATCAGCTTGTTTTCCCTGAACTGAGAATATGGGTGAGTCTCAGAGTCCAGCTGAACATTAGCTTTCAGCCCTAAAGTAATATTCGTTACTCTGAATTCAATGGCATACAAGAACTGAAACAGTCTCAAGTAAGTACTATCAGAATGTACACCCAGTGTTGTGTGCATTTCAGTAGACACACACTCATGGTTTCAGTGAGGAAGACATCAAGCTGTTGATCAGAACACAGCCTCTTAACTGGGCAGGTCTGTGAACCCTGAGACCATGTGAATGAACACATGGCACCTAGAACACATATATTTACATGTTGACAGTTTCTATGATAAAAGGGAAATATACCACAGAGGAAATGATGTACCATGGGGCGTCTCTTGAAGGTCTGTGCTGGAATAAATTGCTAAATGAACTCAGCAGATTTGTACTTATCCTTGTAAAAGACAGTTATTCTAACATTCCAAAGTTTTCTTAAAATATTCGTTCCCAGCTCAATATGAAGGTTTCTACTTCATGCTTTTTAGCTGTTAAAACAAGCAGATGTGACCAGTCTAAGGGAATACATTCTGTGTTGCAAAACCGTTCTTACCAATCTTTCTACTTTAATTTTGTATTTGACCCAATTGTTCTATGTGAAATTTCTGTGATGGGATCAACTTCAAGTCAAATTCTTCTCCATCAGGCTAGTGTTGAAGTAATTCTTTGAAACTATTATCCCAATATAGGAACTTCCAAATAAAATGTGATTAACAGGTAAAAAGACTGAAGAAATTGAGCTTGACATGGGGAGACAGTGATGTAGATCTTGGTGGCCTAAGAACCCATTAAAAGGGACCATGGGATAGAAAGCAACTTCCTAGAGAGGAAGATAATCAGACCAATGAGTCTTAACCTGGTTAATTGAAAATAATAAAACAACCCAAAGTTTATTATCTCCCATCCCAGTACTTAAAACTGAATTCCCAATAGGGTCAAATACCTTTCATGGGATGGAGCCAATCTACTGTGGGGAGATGTCCTGCTGAGACTGAGAAGTAAGGATGTTTGTAAATAAGACTTCTGAACTGATGGTAAGGAGCAGAGGAGAGGCCAGAGTCAGAGTACTATCCACCTAAACAAATAGTTTCTCCCTGCTCTAACATTCTTTGTCTTCTAGAGTCCCATGAAATCTGGGGGACAGTGTAAGGGAAACAGAACATAGTTCTTGACCCCCGAAAACCAGCTGAGGAATTTGGCAGACTAATATTGAAACTATTGATATCATTTTGTTAAAGAAATGAATGTTTCACATTGAAGATTCACTCAAACAGGCTGAGAAAGAAAAACAATCCCCACACAGTAGTCCATGAACTTAATTACATATGGGGATTCATTCAAAATTCCATGGATTATGGGGCTACATATAAACCAGACATTTAAAGGCCCAGTATGAACTCTTACGTAAGAGAGACCTGCATACATAAATGAAGTGAGACGTCAGTGAGGTTCTTCAAAAACAATTTCGAGAATACATAATGAGATGAGCAGGAATTAAAATTTTAATGTGACAAAAACCTAGTATAGGAGTAGTGTTATATCACTCTAAATTAGCCTGATGAAGATTGTACACACACATACACAAGAAACATAAACACACACATATGTGTGCATACACATATAGGTCAAAGTCTAGTTAGATATCAATTTGTAAGAGAATATTCATGTCAACTATAATTGTATCTGTGGGACAAATTTTTATCGTAAATAATTTTATTATAAGTACAAGTTATAACTTATCATTTGCTTTTTACACATCCATTTACCTATTTTTTAGAAAGAAATCGCCCCTGAAAGTGTAAGTCAGTTTAGTAACTGATTTCTTGAACAAATTTATGGATAATATGAGATTTGCTTATTTAAATATTTCTTCACTGATATCACTTCTTTCCACAGATAAAGAGATTTTAAAAAACCATCTAGGTCCCCAAGGCAAACACTATAATTTATCAAGGACTCTTTGAGGAAAACAATATATAGAACAAATGGTCACAGAACATCATCATGAATTTCTCATCACTGTACTGGCTGAAGAAACAGGCATTGTTTCCTGCTCTGACTTCACCGTGAACCAGACATGGGTATGCACCCTGTCAAAGACTATAAGTCAATGCTGTTGGATAGATAGATGTGGGATACAGAAAGGGGAGAAGATGTCAGGGGAGCCATTTTGATATTAGAGATGTGAATTGAGCATGAGCTAAAAATTCAGAACAGAGAATTCCAGGTAGTCTACTAAAGGTACTCTTTTTTCTGATCTATCTACCATAATTAACCTTGCTTCTCAGAATGAGGGAGACTGGGAAGGGGAGGGAATTAGTGGGAGTTAAAAAGACATGGAGTGAATGAAGAAGAGCTAGAGGACTGAGAGGGGAAGGGACGGAGGGAGGGGGACTGTCTACTGGTCACACAACTTTTGCTTGCCCAACACCCCTGGAATGGAAGCCGAGCATCACTTCCATAAGTGACTGGGCACATTGTCTGATTCACTAGTTCTTTGTCCTCATTTATAAAATGGCAACATTCTTAGGACAGATCAGCAAATGCTGCACAGTTGCAATCACCTCAACTGTTGATACCATTATCATCATCTGTATCTTAAGTGTCACTGCCACCAAGCTTAGCTACAAAGAAGCACCATAAATAAAACCAATGAGGAGTGCCTGAAATTTGCTAAGATTTTGGTGAAATCTCACTAAATCTCAAGCAGTGGCCCAAGTATGCACAAAAGTTTCCATCTTCCACTTGTGTTTGAGCTACAATTTCCCCGGTATTTTGACCATGGTGTTTAAGAACAACTTCGGGTCAATTCACCAAGTTGTTAAGGAAGTTATGTAAAAATGCTTTTCTCTCATTGTTTTTCTTCTCATTTCTGACTAATTTGCCCAAGGAGCATGTTAGCACCTTTCAATTCCAGCAGATACACATAAATAAAACACATGAACACACACACACATACACACACATATACACACACATACACACATAACTATGCACATACAAACACACACATACACACATAATCATGCACATAAAGACACAGACATACACACATATCCACATAGACATGCACATACAAACTCACACAAGCATACACACACAAACACACATATATACACACATACACACAGACATGCACATATAAACACACACATACACACATAACCATGTACACACAAACACACACATGCACACATAGACCATGTACACACAAACACACACACAAACATACACAAACACACATACACATACATTAGGCAGATGCATATAACCATATAAAACCATTGTCACTGGAATTAACAGATTCAGAATGAAAATAAAGATTTAAGCTTTCTCCTAGAAGATTAAAACTTCTTTCCCCAAACTACAGTCCTACTTGAGGAAATTAACAATATTTGTATGTCTGATAGTTTCCTATGGGAAAATGTTTATTCATATACCTGTGCATTCTCCACATACCAAAGGCCATAATTACCAATTAGCCTATTGCTTTGTACAGCTCTAGTTAGTCACTTAACCTGTCCAACTTGCATTTCTTCTTCTGTACTGAAAAGTCAAAAATGGACAGTTATCATAAACACTGCAGTTCTGGTCTCCCCTTCTATTTTTCTTTCTTAGCATTCAGCTAAAAATTGAAATACTTTTAATCCATAAGTAGAAAAGACAGCAATTAGTCCCATTTTTCTGACAGGGAAACTGAGGCTTGGTGGTTAGCTGACTTTCTGTATTCTCAGTAACCACTATAATTGTATAGCCTTAAGAACTGTCATCAGCATGCTGGTGTGCTACCCGTCAGTCGTAAGGCCAGGGAGCTTGAATCTTAGCTATGGGGCAACTGGAGGACTGTGAGACCTCACAGGCTCAGAAAATTCATCTTTTTTAAAAGAATATTTAATTTTTAAAATTTATTTTCTGATCTATAGTTTTAGCCGTAATCCCAGTTTTCACAAAATGCTTATTTTCAATTAATGATTAACATTTTTCAATTATAACTCATTTAAATCCATATTTCAAATAACATAACTAAGAGAAGCAATTCATTTAGGCCATAAATAACATATGAATAAACAATTACCATGGTGTAATACACCACTGCCCACAATTGTCCACAAAATTACCTAGACATATTTTTGTAGAAAAAAAGAAAGAGAAAAAAAAGCTGTGATAAGGAATTTGAGTTAAAAAAATCACTGGGTATTGAGCCAAGTTTAAAAGATAAACCCCTTTGTTGTTGTTTATCCTGAGTGATCCCACACGGGAGGCCTGCAGATGCCATATTTCAAATCATAGGAAATTACAGCTTAGCAAACTCTCTCTCCCTGTGGGTACAAGTAAAATTTCCTAAAGGCTCTGGAGAGTCCCCAGGCAGAGAAGGAATTGTGTCTGTTCGAGAGAGGAAATCTCTGTCAGCAAGGCCATGGACGCCACGCCCTACATGCTCATCCAGATGGCCTGCAAGGTTTCCTACAGGAGGGTACTGCAGCCCGCTGCAGGGCTGCGGGGAGCATCCGAGTCAGCCTGTTTCAGAAACAGGGAGAAGCCACTTCCTCCTCCCACACCACGTGCGACCTCCTTATCTGTAGCGGATGGTAATAAGACACTTTATGTTCATTGTTCATAAATATTTTCAGTTTGAATCGCCTTACTCTGTATCTGCGATACTGATTATTTCTAACTCCGGTTATCTTTACCTTTTTTTTCCCTTGTACAGACCAAGTGCCTAAACGATATATATATATATATATATATATATATATATATATATATATATATATATATATATATATATATATATATATATATATATATATATATATATATATATATATATATATATATATATATATTTTTTTTTTTTTTTTTAAGTTCTCTATTTCTCTTCTGGAATTCCGCTGTACAAAATGTCTCCTTATTCACACTCCAGGACCATGGTGTATTTTCTGTTTGACATGAGATAAAGTGAGGTTTATTTCAGTCAAATATAATTTAGACTCCACCAGCATTTGGTCCCTATGTCACTAATGAAATCTTGAACATTTTACAATGTGAGGGGAAAAAGAGATATTTTACAGGGACAGACAGACAGAACCT